>NC_080164.1:9000001-9240001 GCF_950295315.1 Erinaceus europaeus | reverse complement strand
ATCATTCTAAATATAATGTGTATTGGTGTTTTTAAGTCTAGATTAATTCTGTTTGGGATGCTCTGGGCTTTTTGAACCTTTATGTCTTTTATATTGTATAAACTAGGGAAGTTTTCATCTATTATGTCCTGAAGAATGCTTTTTTCCCCTCCCTTTATTTCTTCCTCTGGTAGGCCTATAATGCATATATTATTTCTTTTGAAGCAATCCCATCTATGTTGTTTTCAGTATTTCTTAATCTCTTTTTGAGATCTTTTACTTCTTTTTTTAGTTTTCTCTAATTCATCTTCTATCTTGCTAATTCTGTCTTCAGCCTCATATTTTCTTTTAAAAAATATTTATTTATTCATTTTCTCCCTTGTTGTAGTTATTTTTTGTTGTTGTTGATGTTGTTGTTGTTGGATAGGACGTAGAGAATTAGAGAGAGGAGGGGAAGACTGAAAGGGGGAGAGAAAGCAACTCCCCTGCAGGTGGGGATCTGAGGTCTCAAACTGGGATCCTTAAACTGGCTCTTGCTCTTTGCACCATGTGCGCTTTACCTGCTGTCCTACTGCCTGACTCCAAAGTCTCATTTTTTCTATCCTCTCTCCCCTTCACTGTTTTCTATAGTTCCTCAATTTTGTTACCTTCTTTTGATACTGCTTTAGCTTGTTCAACTAATTGTGTTCTTAGCTCAGCATTGAGATAATTAGTTTTTCTTCCAGAGTCTTGTTTTTTGCTTCTGTAGTCATGACGACAATTATTTCAAGCTCTTTACTCACTCCTGTGACTATTTTCTTAACTAGTGTTTGGATGTTGACCTCATTATTCTGTACTTCAGCCTTCCGGGGACTTTTAGCTGGACTTTTATCCTAGTTCATTTCTCCAGTATTTCATCTTGTTGGATAAACCATTCTATATAATATGCTGTGAGGTTCCTCTTTCAGTACTTTTCAAATTACCAATCACTCTTGCCTGAATTGACTTGTGTTAAGAAAGGTACTTAAAGAGTTCACAGTAGTGGAAATTAACAGTTGTTTCAATATTATTTCAATTCCTGAGTTGGAGCAGAGAGGCTATTAAATCCTCTTTTGTTCTTTTTCTTCCCTGTAGGCTATGGGTTCCTGAGAGCTTTTAAACTATAATTAGGCTCTTAGCTTAATCACTCACTCCTGAACAGGAGATAAAGCAGGGTGTGGGAATGATAATGCAGTGGTTATGCAAAGGGACTCTCACACAGAAAGGATCCAAAGCTCTGGGCTCCATTCAGCTTCTCTGACAAACTGGGCAGCACTGCTCTGCCCTGTGATTTTCTAAACATGTCCCTTTTATGGTTTGTAGGATGAGACAATTATTCACCATGTTCTCATCAGGAGAACAATGTGGAAAGGCTCCCACTATATAGCCCCACTGCTAGGCTACTGAGGTGTAGCTCTTCTCCTGAGTTTCCTGGTCAGTTCTCTGTCCCCTGATGCACAGGGCCTCCCCCTTCTGCTCCAGCCTCTGAAGGCAGCAGTGGAGACTCACAGTCTAATTTTGTGAATTAGGGGAGTCCTCTAATCTCTTCAGCAGTCTTTTTATTGGTAAAGCAGGCTAGAGGTGTTACCTCAACTGTAATCTGATGGACTGTTGCCAGCAACTTAATCTCTCCTTAGGTTCCTCTCTGTCCATGAGCCACACATGTTTTCATTCACTGGTGATTTCATGGGTTCCTGCTTCTCTTTGGAGAAAAACCATTTAGAAAGCTGTGAATTTGGTATATTCTTCCTTTCTACCTTCACTCTTAGGGCAGTGTCATCAATAGGTCCTACAAATAATATTCCCAGAGATTTGTAAGGAAGGAACTGGAAATGATGGTGGACTTAAGAATTTGCTCCAGAGGGGGTTGGATCAAATGTGTCCATTAGTGTTTGTCAAATAGAGTGATTTCTGGAGCCATGTTCATTGACTATACATCTCTGGACATGATCTATTCATAAAATATTTAATTTCAGAGTTATTCCTGGAAAACACGGTCTCAGCAAATGGTAGACTTTAGGTTATACACCAACAGCCCTTTTCAGGTTGTCCATGATAGTGTAAACACTAATCAAATCTTTGTCACTTGCAAAAACTTGCAGCCACAGAACCACATTCACCTTTTAGCCTGATAGGCTACTCTGTAGACAGGGCATTCTCACACAGGTGATTTCAGAATGGAGGCAGACCCAGGAATGTGGACAAAGGAAATGAGCTCCTGGTATGGGTCAGCCTTGGTCTTAGGATGGTCTAGAGGAGGCAGAGAAGAACCTTTTTGTGACAGATTCATCAGTGTGAATAAAAGGCAGTAGCATGAAGTAGTTCCAGGAGTCAATGTGCAAATTTCATAGGCAACAGAAGTTTCCCAAAAGGTGGTGCTTCCTTTCTTCCTTACTTCCTTTGTCACTTCCTCCCTCCCTTCCTCTTTCCCTGCCTCCCTTCCTCCCTTCCTTCATCCCTTCCTTTCTTTTTTCTCTCACTCCCTCCCTCCTTTCCTTTCTTCCTTCCTCTTCTTTCTTTCTTCCTTTCTTTTTTTCTCCTTCTTTCTCTTTCTTTTAAATATTATTTATTTATTTAGGGAGAGAGAAATACAGAGGGGAAAAGGGGGGTAGAGAGAGAAAGAGAAATCTTTAGTGCTTCAGAGAGGAAGTAAAGCTTCCTCTCTGCAGGTGAGGATGGAACGAAGGGGGCTTAACCCCAGGTCCTTGAATACGATAATGTGTGTACTCAACCAGGAGCACCACTGTCCAGCCCCAGTGTACAGCTTTCAGTACTAAAACAGAAAACTTCTGGGGAGAAGCAGTAGAACGACCACTAAAGTCCACAAGTTACCAAGCACAAGGACCCAGGTTCAAACCTATCTTTATGTGTGTGGAGGGGGACATTATGAGCAGTGGAGCAATGAAGCTTAAGTTCTCTCTCTTTCTCTCTCCCTTCCTTCATTTTTTAATTATTATAGAGACACAAATAAAATCTCTTCCTCCTCTATTTCTGTCTCTATAATAATTAAAAACGAAGGAAAGGAGAGAGAGATGTCTCTATAATAATTAAAAAATGAAGGAAAGGAGTGGGAGAGGGAGAGGGAGAGGGAGAAGAAGAGACCACTGGGAGTAGGGAATTATCATACAGACACTGAACCCTAACAATAACCCTGGTGGGTAAAACGAAACACAATATACTGCAAGTAAGTTGAGAGAGTTGGTTCATTGTAGGTTAATGGAAATAAAAACTACCAGAGTGTTTTGGTTGGGGTTTATAAAAATAGAAGGGTTATTAAGTACATAAGAACCACCATGGGAAAGGAAAGGCTAGCTAGCCACAGGGCAGGAGCCATGAGTCCTTGAACTTCATTCACCAGCCATTGGCAGGGTGATCCATATACCTATCTTCTTTCAGTCTTTCCCTAGTGGGTCAGGGGTCAGGAGAGGTGGGGTTCTAGGACACATAGGTGAGGTCATCTTCCTAGAGATGTCAGGATGGAATCATGGTCGCATCTGCAACTTGGAGTCTGGAAGGTAACAGGACATAAAGTGAGACAAAATGGTTAATGAACAGGAACATAAAAGTAGGAACAGAGCAGATGAGATTGGCCTGCCTCGTGTTCACAGGTAAAAACTCAAGGTATTCCCAACTGGGCCAGGACTTTCAGAGTCACAGAGACCCGAGTTTGCAGCCTTGTGTTGTTACCTAGTAGTTGTTGGCCCTGGGTAAACTGATCAGCTATCTGGACCCTAAGTTCTTTGTCTCAAACACTAGGGCACCTGTGCTACCTTTCTTGGACTCTGTCTAACCCATTGGTGCTGGTAATAGGTAATATTTTTTTAATTCATTTATTCATTTTTAATTCATTTATTTTTTATTTGTTTTGTTTTTTTTCCCTTTATTGGAGGGGGTTAATGTTTCATATTCAACAGTAAACAGTTTGTACATGCATAACATTTCTCATCTTTCCATATAACAACACAACCCCCACTAGGCTCTCTGTCATCCTTTTCCAGGACCTGTATCCCCTTCCCACCCCACAGTCATTTACTTTGATGCAATAGGTAATAGGTCATTTTTTAGGAGAAAGAAGTGGCATTCTCCAACAGGCTGAATGTGCTTGGAGCAGAGAATTCAGAGGCTTGTATTAAGGTGCTGGAGATGGAAGCAGGAGGAAGAATAGAAACTGAATAACATCCTAAGGAATTTATATTCGCCCCACTGAGGATAATCATTCATCATGGCATTATAATTTTAGAAGGATGAGTAAGGCAATCAGATTCCTGCTTCAGCAATGTTGGCCTGTATGCCAAGGGGAGAGTGGATGAGGACTTTGCTATGGAAGGGGGCAGGGAGGGTAAGGATGACGCGGCAGAGTGATTGGGAACAGGGAGTTACATCTTTAGAAAAACAAAGCGAAGTTGAGAATTCCCAAGGAGGTCATTAGCCCACACTGAGTCCAGCTGGGAGAGCCAGCCATGACAATGAATGGGAACCTTATCTTGGTGTCTCCTGCAGACTGTCCCACATCAGCGGCCTGGAAGAACACATGCTTTCCAGAAAGATCTGACATCTGGGGAAGTGTGCTCCGGGTGCCCTCCTGAGCTCCTTAGGAAATGTTTTGGGCCTTTGACCTAAGGGACAGTCCTTTCTTCTTTTCATCTTCTTCCTTGGCTTCCATCTACATGGGAGGCTTCTTGCCAGTGCTTTGACATCTCATCCTCTCCATGGTGACAGAACAATGGTGTCCTAAATACATGACATCACCGTATTGTTATGCAAAAGAATGAGCTGGAAGGGGGAAGTCTAGGGGTTGGACAAGTCTGTCTGGGAGAGGAAACCTTCTACATCAGATATCTCTGAAGCAGGTCCCCTAGCCCCAGATGGAGATGGATGGGTATCACACAGAAATAACTTGAACCACACCACTGAGGGTGGTCTCATTTCCCTTGACAATCCGTGAGTGGAAAGAACTTTCTGTAGACGATAACAAACGGAAGAAGTTACAAAAAAGAACTGGCTGAACTGACTGACCTCATAGTCAAGTTGATGTAAACAGCTTGAATAAAAAAAGCAAAATTAATTAGGGAAATTATTTTGAATTGATAAAAGGGATAAAGATGATACAAGATTAAAAAGGAAAAAAAAAAACTCTTAAGAACAAAATGGTGGTCACCAGAAGGGAAGTGGAAGAGATATGGATAAGCTGAGTAAGAGGACTCAGTTGTGGGCTGGGGAGACAGCATAATGGTTATGCAAATGACCTTCATATGTGAGGTTCTGAGGTCCCAGGTTCAACCCCCAGCACTACTATAAGCTAGAACTGGGCAGTGCTCTCATATCTCACACTCTCTCATCTTCTCTTTCTTTTGTCTGCACTTATCTCTCCTTAAAATTAAAAAAAAAAATTAAAAGAGGCTCAGTTGTATGGTGGAAGATGGAATCTGGATGTTTGTGGTGACCACAATATAATATTGTGAATAGCAAATTATACCTGTAAAATCAAGATATATTTTGGATTTACCTGGAACCGGTATAATGTTAGAAATGAATTTTATCTCAGTCAAAACAAAACAGAACAAGATTATGATAACTAGGGGAAAAACAAACTCTAGTAGAAAACGTGACAAAGACTTTAACCAGAAACATGACAAAATGATTTTTTTTTGCCATCAGGGCTATTGCTGGGGGCTCTCGGTGCCTGCACTACTAATCCACTGCTCTCGCAGCCATTTTTTCCTTTTTTTTTTTACTTCTTTTTACTTGACAGAGAGAAATTGAAAGGGGTTGAGGAGATAGAGAATGGAAGAGAAAGACACCTGCAGACCTGCCTCACCACTCACAAAGACTTCCCCTTGCAAGTGGAGAGCAGTGACTCCAACCTGGATCTTTGTTCACACCTGGTGATACATGCACTTAACTGAGTTCCCCATCGCCTAGTTCCCACGATTAATTTACATATCTAGTCTTTCAGTATTAAGGAGCATCAAGTACACAGCAAGGTAATATTCTAGATATTGCAAATACAGAAGCAAAGAAAATACAAAAATTCCTCCTCTCACTGAGCTTCAAAAATAACCTTCTGCTGTTTTTTTTTTTTTAGATTTTTTTCTAACAAGTTTTTTTTCCCATTAACTTAATTCTAGACTAACATTATTTTCACACAACATTGGACTGAGAATAGACTCTCCCTCTTAAAAATGAGTCACTTTCTTTAATCATGAATCAACCTTTCTTCTTCTTTAAACTTTTGTTTTATATTTTATTTATTTTCCCTTTCGTTGCCTTTGTTTTTTATTGTTGTTATAGTTATTATTGTTGTTATTGATGTCGTCATTGTTAGATAGGACAGAGAGAAATGGAGAGAGGAGGGGAAGACAGAGAGAGGGAGAGAAAGATAGATACCTGCAGACCTGCTTCACCGCCTATGAAGCGACTCCACTGCAGGTGGGAAGCCGGGGGCTTGAACCGGGATCCTTACGCCTCGTACCACGTGCACTTAACCCACTGCCACTGCGCTACTGCCTGACTCCCAATCTTTCCTCTTGTAATCTGCTGTAGAATGTTACCTTTACCACACAGTAAATTCACATACTCTTATATTTGGGTATATAGTTTGTCTAAGATCTATCTACCGATCGAAACAAAGTGATTTAACTAAGAGCTCCCTGTTGCTTTAGGCCAGGAACTTCACATGGATAAAAGGACCGTGACAAAGACAACATGGATGTCACACTGGTTGCTTTCTCCAAGAGGTGGCACTCACAGGCTTGTTTTAATTTATTCTCTTCATTTCGTGCTTAATGAATCATTAGTGATTTTTTTTTTTTCTGAACAGTCACAGAACAAAGAGAACTCTGTTTCATAATTTCCAAAGCTGATTTCAAATATTACTGCCATGCTTCATGTCCTATCATGTTCTGAAGCTGGCGTGCTTTGCTCCCCTTGGGACATGCATCTTCACACGTGGGCATGGCTTGTGGGGATTCTATGTTCAAGTCCTCTAACACTGCATCCTGAGGATGTGAAGACCTGCTAGAGCAGGTAAGAACTGTCCCTTGACCCCTACCACTTTTGAAAAGGATATCTGAAAGGTACTTTGAAAGTCACTTGAAAAATAAGTTATCTTTTTTGACTGGAAACTTTGCAAATACTTTTAAAGTCTGCTGTTATGTCCCACAGTCAAGTTAAAAAAATTTTTTTTTCATAGATGGTCATGTTTTCTTATCAAGGTTATTTGAGCATTTTATTATGAAACTGCTCATGTAAATAAAATATCCCCCCCTTCTTACTACAACTACTCATGTAAATAAAATATTCCCCCTTTTCCTACTAGCTCCATTGATTAAATGGATGTGTGCATTTTTGACATGTGAGTGGTCACCTTACCAACCAGGCTGCTATGAGTTTGGGCAGTTTTCAGTTTGAAAATACATATATTTGTATATTAAAAAAATCTTTTGCAAAAAGGGAGTCGGGAGGTTGCGTAGTGGGTTAAGTGCAGGCAGCGTAAGGATCCCAGTTCGAGCCCCCGGCTCCCTGCCTGCAAGGGAGTTGTTTTGCAGGTCTGCAGGTGTCTTTCTCTCCCCCTCTCTGTCTTCCCCTCCTCTCTCCATTTCTCTCTGTCCTATGAAACAACTATGACATCAACAACAATAATAACTATAACAATAAAAATGACAAGGGCAACAAAAGGGGATAAATAAATATTTTTAAAAATCTTTTGCAAAAACCCATGACTTTTAGATCTCCTGGGTTACAAAAAATTATGGTTCTGTTTTTAATTATTGATTAGAAATACAAAGTGTGTAGTTATGACAGTGATCGAAGTATTGTTGTAAAAATTGTATTGTCCAGTCTTTCATTTTAAAATGTTTTATTTTAATGAGAGAGAGGGAGAGGGAGAGAGAGAGAAAGAGAGAGACAGAGATTCCAGGGTCTTGCTCAGGTCTGGCTTAAAGTGGTGCTGGGGATTGAACCTGGGACCTCAGAGCCTCAGGCATGAAAGTCTTTTGCAGAACCATGCTGCTATTGCCCCAGCCCCAATGTATACCTTTCGTGAAACTTCTAGTGGAATGTTAACTACAGGTAGAAGTTTATGCCTTCTCATTTGCTTAAAGTTTTTCTATTTTAATTCACAAGAAGTACTACATTAAACAATCTGTTCTTATCTTCTTATGTGGTTTTCTTTCTGTGGTATGTTGACGTAAGTTGGCGTACATTTCCAAATCTTAAATCATCATCAACACAGGATTAGTCATATTGAATTATTCTTTTAATATATCCTGGATTTGATTTATTGTTTATTCATTTGTGCCTTTACATTTATACTCATAAGTAAAATTGGTCTCTGTGTGTGCAGATATTTTATGTTACATCCCACTGATAATTAAATGTTTGTATAGTATCTTTGCCAGACTTCTTATAATATTCTATTAGCCATACAAAAGGAATTAGGAAACTTTCCATCTTTTCTTCTTCTCTAGAAAAATCTGAGGGCTCTCATCTATAAAACTGAGTTTATGACCTTTTGTACATTTTTTTTTTTCAATTTACTTCATGGTTAATGGCCTATTCAGAGGATATTCATCTTGAGTCAACTTTGGTAGCTTTCATCTTACTCGGAACTTGTCAATTTCATCAAGATGTTCGTAGTCATAAACACTGCTGTTTCTCCCCAGCTCTCTGGTCATGGGCTGGACCTTAATTATATTGATCCTGATTTTCCCAGGAGGATGTGGGGAAGACCACACATTTAAAAATGAAAAACAGTTATACTTACTGGAAGGAGAGAAACAGGGAAAAAGAAGCAGCACAGAGAATTCAAGAAGTTGAGGCTTCTATGGCGTATTCTGATCTAAGTTTGTGGCTTCTAATCTCTGACATCTACTCCAAAGTGACAAAGGGCATGGAGATTTTCATACCCTATGCCTATGCTTTTCAAGTTCAAATTCTAGATAGATTCCAATTAGAAGGTAATATTTTAACATTGGAATTCTCTCCTGGACACCTTGACATTCCTGTGGTCAAGGTCACATCTGCCACAGGTTATCTGAGCCCCTCTTTGGCAGTTCCCTCCTTTCCAGCCATTGATGTGGGGATGCCTCCTTCTCTCTGGTGACTACAGTTGTTGCTCTTATTTTGCCCTCCCACAGACCCGATCCTGTCACCAGTCATGTTGCCATATGATATACTCTAACAGGAATTCTGCTTCTTCCACAGCAAAGGAGAACAATAACAGATTTCCATAACAAACCATTGTTCATGACTAGGAAAATGTAGCTCAGATGAGAACTCTAAAAATCTTTCAACCCACTGAAAAAGTTTTTTTTAAAAGAAGGCAAACATTTCAGATCATTAAGACAATTCAATAGTGTTTAGAAGGTAATTCTAGTTTATGGTCAAGTGTCCTCAAATGGTTCTCTGTCATCCAAACAACTACCTTGGAAACCTGGACAGATGTCAGAGGAAAGTGTTTTAGATTCGGAGAGGCTGCCAAGTGCTGGTTGAAATGGATGTTTAGTTCAGGAACTAGTGGAGGGAAAGGTGAGTCATGGGAGTGAGGATCTCCCATATGACCAATTCTGGTTACTGGCAGCTCCAAGGAATTGCAATAGAGAAAGTCAAGTTGATTTGGCTGGTGTTGCTAGGATGTCACAGATCTCTCATTGGGATGAGTCCACTCTTGGTACCAGAAGATGAATCTAGAAACATTGCCTCTGGATAGTTGAGAAGATCATGTCCAAACCCCAAGCTACTCGAGAAAAGACTTAGCCATGATTCCTGGACTTGACTTCAATCACAGTGTGATCTTCCCATTCGTGTTATGAACTTGTAGAAAGAACAGTTTTCTCCTCTAGCCTCCCTCTCCTGGACAGACATCTTTCTGTGTTCAATATATGGACAGAGTCCCAAAGGAGCCTGATTTGGACAACAAATTTAGTTCTGAATCCCCAAATGAATATATATATATATTCACATAGCTTTATTTATTAGATAGAGACAGCCAAAAATCTAGAGGGAAGGGGGAGCCAGAGAAGGAGAGAGACAGAGAGATACCCGCAGCCCTGCTTTACCACCTGTGAAGCTTTCCCCCTATGGGTGAGGACCAGAGTCTTGAACCTGGGTCTTTGTGCAGTGCAGTGTAGTGTGTGCACTTAACCAGGTGTGCCACCACCCAGCCCCATCTTTTTCTTTTTGCCTCCCAGGTTATTACTGGAACTCAGTGCTGGCACCATGAATCCACTGTTCTTGGTGGTCATTTTTTTCCACTTTATTGGGTAAGACAGAGAGAAATTGAGAGAAGAGGGGGAGATAGAGAAGGAGAGAGATAGACACCTGCAGACCTGCTTAACCACTCGTGAAACATCCCCCCTGCAGGTGGTGATCTGGGGACTCAAACCCAGGTCCTTGTGCAGGTCCTTGCACTTTGTATTATGTGCACTTAACCAAATGAACCACTGCTCAACCCCCCCTCTAATAATTTCTGTTGGAGACCCCAAGTCCCAGCCTCTCTACAATGCTGCTTCTGATCACCCAGTCCAGTGGAACCTCCTTTTCCCTTAGCCTTTCTGAAATTGGACTTAGTCAAACTGCAGATCTGAGGAAACACTGAGAAGATGCTCTAAGTGAAACTGAGATGATCTATCACTTCTGTAGTCCTCTTCCCACTACCATCCTTTGTTCAGATTCCCTCAGTTGACTCCAGATTCCATTAAACCGGTTTCTGGTGTCAACCCAGGATAACTCATATTTGACTCTCAGGGGCTCCTGTGAACACTGTTGGGGCCTGGGTTCTGCACTCTTCCTGGAGTCTGGAGTGTATGTGGCAGAGGCCCATGGGAATTGTCCTGGTGTTTGTCCAGCCCAGTTGTTGCAACACAGGCAAATCTGATTTTGTAGATTTTGGTGTTTTATGAGCTAAGAGCCCTGAGAGGAATCTCAGTCCTCTCTCACTTGGCTTTGGCCAGTCTCTTCTTCTCTGGGTTTCTCTGTGTCCATCTGGAAGCTGGGGTTCTGGACTCAACAATTGGCTAGTCTTTCCACTCCGATATTCCACGACTCAGACTTGGAGGGATGAAACTAGTGTCCTATCTATCCACTGAGGGCATCGATAAGGTCAGGCCTTAGGTATCATCTCCCTGGACCTTAGCATCCAAGTGTCTTTGGCAACAGTCACAGAGCTCAGGCCAAGCACAGACCCAAGTGCTAATTTTATGTGTTTTGCTTCTCTGTCGTGAGGTCGGTGCAACACATCTGAACATATGCGCCTGGTCCTATGAGGGCTCCTGACAGCTGGAGTCCACGTTGTTGGAGGTAGATGTGGAACAGGGGAGCCCTGAGCTGGACAGAGAGGGCACATCACTGGCAGACTGGCCCAGCTGGAGTCTGTGTTGGCAGCAAAAGGGCTCAGATGAGGCCAAAGTATGTGTGTCATTGGACTGAGCATGGAGTCAAAGAACTCCAAGGTCCAAACTATCATTTGATAGTGATCAGTTCTTTTTTTTTTATATGTTCATCAGGTTAATGTTATTAACTGTTCCAGGTTGATAATTACAATTGTTTAATCATTTTATTGTGGAGTTATTGGCTTACAGTAGCGGTTGACACATGGGTGCATTCTCTCATCGCACATGACAAGCACTGACCAAACACTCTCACCCCAACTTAGATCCTTGTTCCTCACCCTGCACCAGGACCCCAAAGCCCTCCTCTCTCTGTTCCCTCTTCTCTCTGTCCTCCTTCCCCAGAGTCCTCTGCTTTGTGCAACATACCAAGCCCAGGCCAAGTTTACTTTGTGTTTTCCATTTATGTCCTTGTTTCTAAGTTCCACCAATCAATTTTTATGTTTGACTGGTGTAAGAAGCACAGACAGACTTCCGGGAGGCGTGGTTTATGGAGCAGCTGCAACCAGACCTTTGCTCTCCCGGACACAACTATTGTGCACAACACGAGATTGGATTGGACACAGAATCTACAGCTGAAAACATCCACAGCCTCAGGTCATATCACCTTCCAGACACTAGGCCGCAGACTCTACAATGACTCCACCCTGACTTCTCTGGGCATTCGGCCTCACCAGTGGGTCCTGGGCCCTCGTATCTCCAGAACTCTGGTCCACTAGGGAAAGATAGAAATAGATTGGCGGTATGGATCGACCTGTCAATGACCATGCTTAGCGGAGAAGCAGCTACAGAAGCCATAACTCCTACCTTCTGCTCCTCATAAACAACCTTGATCCAGACTCCCAGCTGGGGAGAAGTGATAGGAGGAAGATAAGAGGACTCTGCACTCAGCTCCATCAGCACCCAGAGAGAGAGAAGGAAAAGGAGAGAGACCTAGGGAGATAGTTATGATGTCATGTGTGGCACAGAGGGAAAGAGAGGAGTGAATCAGAAAAAGAAGGGGCAGCTATGTATAAATGTGGACAGATAGTTGTAGAGAAGATAGTTGGCCCATGTCTACAACTTTAGGCAAACAGTGGTGGATTGCAGTGGGGAGGGTGAAGATTTAGAACTCTGGTGGTGGGAATGGTGTGGATTCAAACCCCCATTGACATGTAATTCTGTAATACAAAAATATAAAAAATAAAAAAAAAGAAACACAGGCTAAGAGCAGAAGCAAGCTACTCCATCCCGACTTCTCTGGGCCGATGACCTCACCAATGTGTCCTCTCCAGAAGCAGGGCACACGCTTCCCATGTGGGAGAGTTTGAGTGTGATCCCCGGAATGTCTCCCCTTAAAAGAAAATACACGGACTAACTAGAGGGCTAACTGAACCCTTGCATCTTAAGACATCGGAGCTGGGAGGTTTTTCAGAGATGATTTGCTCCACTTTCTCCGCTGCGTCTGTCAGAAATTGGGCTAAGCAGAGAAACGTCCATGAAACCAGAGTTGCTTCATGAGAATGGAGGTCCAGAAGGAACCCATGCCTTTGCCTTCATCTCAGCGACATGGCGACACACCTTTCCCAGGTCCCCGTTGCTCCCAGGGGGGTCTCCAGTCTCTGATCGGCCCTGACTTGTCTCAGACATGCTGTGACTTGGCGCTGGAGACATCTGCATGAGAGATGGCTGACTGCAGGGCTGAACAGGGCCGCTTGACTCTGCTGGTTTAGGTCAGCCCCTGTCTGTCTGTGCCAAGCAGAAACCTTGGATGGCCCTAAATAGAGTCATTTAGCTCTAACAGGCAGAACCCAAGGAGAGGGTGAGGCAGGGAAGGGAGAGAGGCCAAGGCTTGGTAATGCTCTCTTCCTGAGTGGGGGGAGGCTGCCTCAGATGTCTCCCACAGTTCCATGACCCCACAGGCCCCTGTCAACCGCCCTCTGTCTGATAGGTCTTGAGAAGGCAGCCAGATGGCCCTGGGAAGTGAGAACTCCATGGCCTGGCTGGCCCTGGCCTCTTGGGTGCCAGATTCTGACTGGGAGACCCCAGGAGCTTGGGTCTGTAATCTGAAGCTTCTGGGCCCCGGGCTGAAGGGAAGGAGAGGCCCTCTGGTTACTGGGGAGCTTTATAACTCAGTTTTTCATGCTTGTCAGCCCTCAAGCTGGTCAGGCAGATTGTGGGGTGAGGCTGGGTGACTTTCTGGGGTGCTGGTGGGTGGAGGAGCAGACTCTGGGTGGTGCTTTTCTACAAGGTGGTGCTGGGTCCTGCGTTCAAGAGGAGACCCTTCCAGGAGCCTTGGGTCTGTCTGCTTTGAGCCTGTAGAGGAAGTAACAGTGGCTCTAAGTGTCCAGCTTGACATCTGTGGTGGGGTGTGGGTACTGCCTCTGTGACCTGCGAAGAGCAGCTTGGTCCTCCCACTAAGTGCTCCTTTGCTCACTCTGTTCCTGTCACAGTGGCCCTGCTCTCCATGGGTGCCAGGCAGGATCAACCTCAGGGTCTTGGCTTTGGTTTCTCCATTTGCTGAGGACACTCTACCCCACATTGTCCACTCAGCTAACCAGCTAGCCATCCTTCCCTCCTCCCCCCTCCCCCCTCCCTCCCTCCCTCATTTTCTGTTGTTTTTGTTGTTGTTGTTTGGTTTTTATCTTCTTTCTTTTTTCTCCTTTTAGGGTTAATATTGAGCTTGGTGCTAACACTATGACTCTGCTATTCCTGACAGCCATTTTTTTTTTTTTAATATAACAGAGAAATTGAGATGGAAGGTGAAGGGAGCTAGAGAGGGAAAGAGAAAGATAGATACTGCTTCACTGTTCATGAAGCATCCCCCCTGCAGATAGGGTGTGGGGGCTTGAACCTGGGTCCTTATGCATGGTAATATGTATGCTAATCAGGTGTGCCACCCCTGTCCACCTTTCTTTCTTTCTCTCTTCCTTTTCTTCCTTCCTTCCTTCCTTCCTCCCTCCCTTCATTCCTTTCTTTCCTTCATCTTTTCCCCTTTCTATCTCTTTCTTTTTTCCTTTCTTTCTCTCTTTGCCAATAGAGTTATTAATGGACTCAGTGACTGCACAACTGCCGGACTAGCTTAGCGGGCAATAGAGAGAGATGACCAGGCATTCATGGCTGAGCTGTATGCAGTATCTCTTTATTCATGTGGAACACAGCACAGTCTAAACTAAGCTAAGCTATCCCTAATCACAATCCTGTCCTTATATATATACTCGCCAAGTAAGGTGGATGTCAGTTAGAGAGGGTGGAGCGAAAAGAGACTGGTAGAAATCAGGGTGTACTATGAGAGGGGGCGGAGCAAAAAGACATCATGAACCAGTGGGGATGAAACCAATGCCCTGCAGGCAGGGTGGCGCTTAGTTAACAGTGGTTATGTAAATAGAATACAGTGTTAAGCAGGGGGGATGAAACCAATGACACAGAAGGGGTCTTAGAAGCAGAATTAGAAGCAGACCAACACACAACCACCTCTCCACTCTGTGTGGTCATTTTTTTTTTTTCATTTCTTTTTCTTTTCTTTTTATTTAAGAAAGGATTAATTAACAAAACCAAAGGGTAGGAGGGGTACAACTCCACACAATTCCCACCACCTAATCTCCATATCCCACCCCCTCCCCCGATAGCTTTCCCATTCTCTATCCCTCTGGGAGCATGGACCCAGGGTTATTGTGGGTTGCAAAAAAAGCAATAGAGAGAGAGAAATCTGGGGGGGAGAGAGAGAGAGAGAGAGAGAGAGAGAGAGAGAGAGAGAGAGATGCTTGCAGGACTACCCAACCAGCTGTGAAGCTTTCTTCCTGCATGTGGGGACCAGGGATTTGAACCTGGGTCCTCACTCATGTTCATGTCTGCTTTTCACCAGGTGCACCGCCCCCCTCACTTTTGGCTTTCCAATCAGCCATATCTGGGCCACACTGATTAATTCCACAAGCCTTTCTCAGCCCACCTGACTCCCCTTTTCCTGCCCTTTCCTTCTTCAGCCCTTGCACTGGGTACCTCACAGCCTTCTGGTGTTTATTTATTGAGGTCTTTATTGCTCTATAGAAACTATGCTTCCTGAACAAAGGTCTTAGTGACTGGTCATGACCAAGTCAGTGTCCTGGGTGGTCTTTGGCCTTCACGCAGCTCTCCTGGCAAGCCCCCTCTGCAGTCTGCATATCCGTGGGGGCTTGCATAGAGTCACAGTCAATACCGGTGGCAGGAGGTGGGAGCAGGCCTGAGTCTGGGTAGCTGTGGTTGCCATTTGTGAACTGTGGTGACCACAGCACTTAGCTCTAGAAAGAACTGGAGGGACTCAAAAAGAAGAAGCAGGTTTTTCCTTTCAATACCACAAAGTCTCAGGTCAAAAGAACGGGCTTTGTGCTTCAGGGGAGCTATTTCTTTACAAATTTTGTATGCTGTCATTGTGCACAAGCCATCCTAATCTTTGTGTTGTTCAACGTTTAGTAACTGCGCCACTGACATCAGCACAAGGGGAACTCCTTCTAAGAGATAGGCGGTGAGGCCCAGGGGAGTCTAGGTTCAGATGAAAGCAAACGGCTTGTTGCAACAAATGAGAGTGAACTTATTCAGGACACTTTCAGATGTCAGAGATAAAAGCAAAATCCAAACATTGAGCATCTGATGTAAAATAAAAGATTTCATTCTTGGCTTACGATCCTGGGCTAGAGAGCCAGATCAGATGGCATCTCTGGGCCTCTGTCCACTCGAGTCTTTGGCTCTGCTGCTGGCTTTGCTCTGAAGGCAGATGTCTTCATGTGTTTCCCTCCTGGGATCAATACTGCATCCAAGAGATGTCTACATCCCAACTTGTTTAGAGAAGACACAGGGTGAGTTCTACAGGGACTATGGCCAACCCCAATGACTAGTGGGAGGGGTCATGGGGAGGACATCCCAATGGGTGGGGCTCACCACCTTATGGGTCTGAGAGACCACAAGGGGCTTGAGCTACTGTCTATCATGTCTGTATCCTTATCCTAACTTGCAAGGGGGGAATTGTCCAGTGCTTGTCTTTTGCCCTTCTAGCTCAGCTTTCTTCTCCTGATCCACTTGGGTTCTTTCTATGAAGTTTCCTTAGATGAATTCACCTGCTTCACCTCATCTTCAATGGAACTTTGTTGGGAACATGTGTGAGTCTGATAGAGCTTAGGGAGAACCACCCCCGTCCTTGGATGGAGGTCTGAGAAGATAACCTCTTGGTAAGTCTCTCTCAACCAAGGTGAGCATAAGGGGGGAAACTCAGACTTGGTTCTTTCCTTCTTGACTCTCAGGCCCACAGAAACCCCAGTACTTCCCTCCATTAACTGCAGGCCACATGGCCACAGATTCACCATTCAAAGTCACCTTCTGATCACAGAAGAACACACCTTATCACACACTTCATCACACACCTCAGACCCCAGACAAGAGAGATTCCAAACTATATGGCCTTTTGATATCCATCTTCTCTCTGTTTCACCCTACGGGTTTAACCCCTATGCTTCTCTCAAATACCTTTGGATAATTAAGTTGCTTGTGTTATGGAGAATAACTGTCTTGTATCTCATCAATTCCTGTCATACCAACCCCCTACCTTAGGGGCATGCTGACTGTTAAGAAACCTGTAATTTCTGTCATATTTCAACAATAATTAAATTCATTGCTTTTCTATTTAACTCATGTCCACTTTGCTAATAAAAGGACTCTAGGATTCTGGGACTCTAAGGACTCAGATTCTAGATTCACGCTAAGAGTCCCCTGGTATCTTTTACTTCGTGTCACCCCTGTTGTGAGCGAGAAAGAACCAGCCCGTTACCTTTCCCCTGGAGGCCACCCTGCCAGAGAAGGAGAGAGACACCCTGAAAGAACTTGAAAGAATCATGTGAAGTGAGGTAAGTCAGAAAGAGAAAGATTATCTCACCCATAGACAGAAGTTTAAAAGAACAGAAGGGAAAACACAAAGCAGAACTTGGACAGGAGTTGGTGCATTACACCAAGGTAAAAGATTCTGGAGTAGGTGGTGGGGGGAGCGTTCAGGTTATAGAACATGATGGCAGAAGAGGATCTAGGTGGGGAGGTTAGAGAGTTATGTGGAAAACTGAGACATATTACACGTGTACAAACTACTGTACTTTACTGTTGACTGTAAACCATTAGCCCCACAATAAAGGAAAGAAAATGAAAAATATGCCTAGAGCATATCTACTTATCTGCCCTCTGCCAGAATTCAGCACCCCACTTATATCCAACACAGAGTGTCTGCTCAGTAAAACCCTGAAGAATGAATTGGGGCAAGTGTGGTGAGGTGAGGTCTTCCCAGTGAAGCAGCAACCACAAGGGCAATTTTTACCTGGGGCTTTCTGGGGACAGAGGGGCCCAGGGCCTGCTGAACTGAGCTCTGTGGCTTAGGCCCAGGGCAGGGAAGGCTTTCTATCTATTTTTTTTTGTGGGAATTTTTCTGGTTCCATCTCCAAGACCACATAGCTCCAACTTACTGGAGCCTTTCTTGGACTGTTCACATGTGTGCGGTGAGGGAACATCAGACACCCATTTTCTGGGACTGAAGTTTAGAGGTGAAATGATCTCAACTGTTGGCAGAGGTCTGAATGCCAAGTGTCCTACCCCAGTCTGCCCATCTGGGTTGAGCAAGAGGGAGCCAGAGGCAGCAGAGTAACTGTTAGACTATCAAAGTAAAGGGCTTCCAGAATAGTCCAAGCACCAGTTCACCTTTATTTTTTTAAATCTTTTTATTTAATTTTATTTATCATTGGATAGTGACAGAGAAATTGAGAGAGGGGAGGAATATAGAGAGACACCTGCAGCCCTGCTTCACCACTTGTGAGGTTTTCCCCCTGCAGGTGGGGGCCCGGGGCTGAATCCATGTCCTATGCACCATAATGTATGCTCTTTATTTTATTTTATTTCTATAGTTATTTATCATTTTTTAAAATGAGATGTGGGGAAGAGCCCATTGTCTGTGAAGTACAGGCCATTATTTCCATGAGAATCTGAGTGGGTTGACCCCAAGCCCTTTCCTTCTCAGGAAAGGCAGTGAGCTGGTCCGTCATGACCTTGTGAAATTATGGTGGATGGTCTTTTTCAAACTGGGAACTTTCCTGCTCATGCTCCCTCATTCCCTTTGAACAAAGGCCATGAATTACTGTGTATGGCCAACTGAAACCTGGCTTTGTTCAACTGCCCCCTTCCTCCCTACCCCAGAGGTGCTTGTAATTCACCCTTAGAGAAAAAAGCCTACCTATCCATTGTGGGCTCATGACCAGACCTTATTTGTGGGCTCATGACCAGACCTTATATGATAAATTTTCAGCTCAAACTTTTAAGATCAAACACCTGACAGGTCAAGTTTCAACTCTGCATTGTGTGCATGGCTTAATGATTATCTTAACCTTTCCAAACCTTTGGGTATATCTGCTGGCTTGTATCCCCCAATGAACGAGTTATCTCTAAGGTTTCTCCTGGAAGAGGCTGTGTGTTTCCTTCCTCCGCGCACTCTCCCTCCTCGCCAGGGTCTCCCTGGATCCCCAGGGGCAGCCCCGATCTCTGCAGCCAGTGGCCAGGGAGGCAGAGGGCCTGAGGATGACCCGCAACGAGACAGTGGGAGATAAAAAGAAAGACTAAAGCACCACTCAGCTCTGACGTGCGTGATACCAGGAGAGAAATGGGAACCCCCAGGGGTGCAAGTCCTGTGCTCTGCTAATGAGCCTCCTCCCCTCCCCAGCCCCCAGGTTCCACTTCACACCATTCAGCAAAGCACTGAAGGCAACTCTGAATACCCAGGCTTATGGTATGAATTTCTGTCTGTGCCAGGCCATAGGAACATGGTGTAAAAAGATGTGTTTCTGCCTTCAAGATGCTTCTATTTCAGAAGATTAAAAGACCAAGTGAACAGATCATTTCTTTGTGTTGTACTACATTTTCCAGAGCTTCCCTCCCTTCTCCTCCCATTTTTTCCTCTCCTTTCCCATGCCCTCCCTTCCCCTTTCTTCCTCTCCTCTCCCCTCCCCTCTCCGTCCTTCTTACCTCTACTTCCAAGTGACACTATGAGTTTCATCTTATGGGTTTTAGAAGCTCTGAGGATTAACCTCTAATACAGACTTCATTATTTTTTAAGACTTTTTTTTTGATAAAAAGGAAACATTAACAAGACCATAGGATAAGAGGGGTACATCTCCACACAATTCCCAGCACCAGAACTCCGTGTGTGTATCCCATTCCCTCCCCTGATAGCTTTCCCATTCTTTATCCCTCTGGGAGTATGGACCCAGGGTCATTGTGGGATGCAGAAGGTGGAAGGTCTGGTTTCTGTAATTGCTTCCCCGCTGAACATGGGCGTTGACAGGTTGATCCATACTCCCAGCCTGCCTCTCTTTTTCCCTAGTGGGGTGGGTCCTGGGGAATCAGAGCTCCAGGACACATTGGCGGGGTTGACTGCTCAAGGAAGTCTCGTTGGCATCCTGCTAGCGTCTGGAACCTGGGAGATGAAAAGAGAGTTAACATACAAAGCCAAACAAATTGTTGAACAATCATGGACCTAAAGGCTGTAATAGTGCAGATGAAGAGTTGGGGGGGGTATTCCATTTTGTAAATAGCTAATAGGCATGTTTTAGTTATATTCCAAAGGGCCTAGGCTATACTAATTTTTTGTTTTTTCTTTTGTCCCCTGAGCCTGAAATCTGATATGCAGGTTGATCCAAGTTATTGTCTGCAGAGATGATGTCATGGCTGGAAAAGGGACAGAAAGCTGGAACAGGGAAGAGAGTAGCTTCCTAATATGGGAAAAGGGTATGAATATTGTTGACTGTAAACTCTATCAATTTGATGTGGTCTGGGGCCCATATTCAGCTTAGGAGCCTATGTGACCTCTACATCCCTGTAGATCTGAACTCAAATTCTGTGGTCATGAGTAGGAACATTCCAACCTGCCCCATATCAACCCATCTTCCTTAAGGGTAATATAGAGTATGTTGTCTATCCTCCCTTCAGAGGATGGAACATTCTTTACTGTTGTTGATCCAAGTTCAGGGCAAGGTCCTGTGGGGGACCCACAGAGAAGTCTGTTGTGTTCTTCCTGATAGAGATAACTGGTAACAATGGAGAGAAGGATTTATGTGAGGTCTAGGCCCATCATGTCTGTTTGGTAATCTCAGGACTCCCTGACTAGGGCCCCAGAAAATGGGGTGGCCTGATAGTGAATAAAGAGTCATCAATAAAGTATGCCAGTCTCTTGCCTTACTCAACTTTTTCGGTCCTTGCTTTGCTAAGGTTAGCTTTGGAATGAGTGAGAGAACATTAAGAGGAAGTATGTGAGGAAGGTATCTAAGTCTAACTAGACACTACTTCATTAGGAACTTTATACTAACTCACTGCAGACTATTGTGTACTTTTGCTTTCAGGTATATATTTTGTCCTAGTTTATGGATACATGTGAACATATGCTCTATCTCATGGGACCTGGTCTATATCTAGGTTTGGGGGCTTTGTTAGGAAGTGAACCACCTGGAATGGAATTAGAGAATACTATGAAATAAAGGTCTACCCTAGTAATGGGGATGAAGTGTTGACATTCTACGGCTGACATCTCTGGACACAGTCTGAAGTGAAGCATGCTGTGGTGGTACTCATTGTGTTGATTAGGCTGGGATCAGCATATGCAATATCATTTGGCATGAATTGAGAGAAGCATGCAGGAAAGTGACCCCACCCTAGAGGTACCAGGACTGGAGAATATATAGGCTCTATAGAGGAAGTGGGAGGTTCCTGCTATCATAGGGTTGAGAAGAAAATAGATAGTTATTGCTACAATCACATTATTTGGAAATTGGGTTAACTTTGAAATATCCCTTTGTTAGGATTTGCTGTATCATACACACCATCACCATAATTTATGTCCTTTGACATTATTTGTATATAGCTGTGCCACCGGTTGCTTCTGTTCTCCCTGTTCTAGGCTTTTAAGAGAGTCAACATATCAAAGACTCAGCCTATGTATTAAAAAGACTTAGTCTGTGCTTTAAAAAGGTTTGAGAGATACAATCAATTTTTCCCCTCTCATATTAATTAAATAGTGATATATATGACTACAAATTAATAGGAGTTTAAAATAAACACCATTCTTACCATCAAAAGACTGTGTCCCATCCCACTGCCCCCCTCACCCCATGAAGCAGAACATCTACGCTCACCCAAACCCCAGGGTTTTTATTTGGTGCCCTACTCCAAATTCAGTCAAATCCTGCTTTTAGTTTCCCTTTCTGTTCTTCTTTTTCAACTTCTGTTAATGAGTGGGATCATCCCATACTCATCTTTATCTTTCTGACTTAGCTCACTTAACATAATTCCTTTTAGCTACATCCAAGATGGGTCAGAGAAGGTGGGCTCATTGTTCTTAATAGCTGCATAGTATTCCATTGTGTATATATACCAAAGCTTTCCCAGCCACTCATCTGTTGTTGGGCACCTGAGTTGCTTCCAGGTTTTAACTACTACAAATTGTGCTGCTATGGACACAGGTGTACACATATCTCTTTGGTTGGGTGTTAATGGAGTTCTTGGAGTATATCCCCAGGAGAGGAATTACTGGGTCTTATGGAAGGTCCATGTCTAGCCTTGTGAGAGTTCTCCAGACTGCTCTCCACAGAGGTTGGATCAGTTTACATTTCCACCAGCAGGGCAGAAGGGTTCCTTTCTCCCCACAGCCTCTCCAGTATTTGTTGCTGCTGTCCTTTTTGATGTATGCCATTCTCACAGGAGTGAGGTGGTATCTCAATGTTGTCTTTATTTGCATTTCTCTGACAATCAGTGACCTGGAGCAATTTTTTATTTGTTAGCCTTTTGGATCTCTTCTGTAGTGAATATTCTGTTCATTTCCTCTGCCCATTTTTGGATGGGGTCATTTGCTTTTTTTTGTTGCTAAGTTTACTGAGCTCTTTGTATATTTTGGTTATTAGTCTTTTGTCTAATGTATGGCATATGAAGATCTTCTCCCATTCTGTGAGAATTCTCTTTGTTTATGTGATGGTTTATTTGGCTGTAAGCTTTTCAATTTGATGTAATCTCATTGGTTTGTTTCTGCTTTAGTCTTCATTGCTATTGGGTTTATATCAATAAATATGTCCTTGGTGTTTAGGTGGGAAAGTGTTCGACCAATTTTTTCCTCTAAGTATTTGTTAGTTTCTGGTCAAACATCCATGTCCTTGACCCATTAGGAGTTGATTTTGCTTCTGGTGAGATACAGTGGTTCAGTTTCATTCTTCTGTATCTTTCAACCCAATTTTCTCAGCACCATTTATTGAAGAGAGCTTCCTTTTCCCATTTAATACTTTGGGCTCTCTCATCAAAGATTAGATGTCCATAGGTGTAGGGGTTTAGTTCTGGGCTTTCAATTCTGTTCCACTGGTCTGTGTGACAATTTTTATTCCAGTACCAGGCTGCTTTGATGATGATGGCTTTATAATATAGTTTGAGATCTGGGAGTGTGATGCCTCCATTTCTGCTTCTTTCCTCAAGATTGTTTTGGAAATTCTAGGTGTTTTTTGGGTCCAGATAAATGCTTGTAGTTTTTGTTCTATTCTCTTAAAGAAGCTTGGTGGAACTTTGATGGGCATTACGTTAAATTTGTATATGACTCTGGGAAGAATATTCATTTTGATGATATTTATTCTTCCAATCCATGACCATGGGATGTCTTCCCATTTCTGGTATCATTTTCTATTTCCCTGAATAGTGACTCATAGTTTTCAGTATACAAGTCTTTCACTTCTTTGGTCAGGTTTATTCCTAGGTATTTTATTGATTTTGCTGCAACAGTGAATGGGAGTGATGTTTTGATGTCTACTTCTTCAGATTTAGTGTTTGCATAAAGAAATGCCACTGATTTTTGTACATTGATTTTGTAGTCTGACACCTTGCTGTATTGCCTAATAACTTCCAGGAGTTTCTGCTGAATTCTTTAGGTTTTTCTATGTATACTATATTATATCGTCTGCAGACAGTTAGATCTTGACTTCTTCCCTTCCAATCTGTATTCCTTTGACTTCTTTCTCTTGCCTGATTGCTATGGCAAGAACTTCCAATACTATGCTGAAGAGTAATGGTGATAATGGACAGCCCTGTCTAGTCCCTGATCTGAAGGGGAATGCTTTCAGCTTCTGTCCATTGAGCATGATGTTGGCTGTAGTTTTGCTTTATATGGACTCCACTATCTTGAGGAATTTCCCATCTATTCCCATATTTGTAGTGTTTTGAGCATGAATGGGTGTTGGATTTTGTCAAAGGCTTTCTCTGCATCTACTGAGATAATTATGTGGTTTTTGTTTTTGTTTTTATTGATACTTTGAATGATATTGATTGACTTATGAATGTTGAACCAGCCTTGCATTCCTAGGATAAATCCCACTTAGTCGTGATTAACAATCTTTTTGATATACTGCTATATCCAGTTGGCCAGGATCTTGTTTAATATTTTGGCATCTATGTTCATCAGGGATATTGGTCAGTAGTTTTCCTTTTTTGTTGTTTCCCTACCTGCTTTTGGTATCAGGGTGATGTTGGCTTCATAGAAGGTGGAAGGGAGTGTTCCTGTTTCTTAGATCTTGTGGAAGAGATTTAGAAGTATAGGTATTAGCTGTTTCCTGAAGGTTTTGTAAAATTCATTTGTGATGCCATTTGGTCCAGGACTTTTGTTATTGGGGGAAGATTCTTAATAACTATTTCGATTTATTTGTCTGTGATTGGTGCATTTAACTTTTGTAGTACTTCTTGGTTCAGTTTTGGAGGGGCATATGTTTCTAGAAATTCTTCCATTTCTTCCAGATTCTCTAGCTTGTTGGCGTATAGTTCTTTGTAGAAGTTTCACGTGATTTTTCTGGATTTCTGTGGTGTCAGTTATAGCTCCTCTATCCTTTACAATTCTATTTATTTGACTCTTCTCCCTTTTTTTTAGTGAGTCTGGCTAGGGGTTTGCCAATCTTGTTTAATTTTTCAAAGAACCAACATTTGGCTTCATGTATCTTCTGTATGGTTCTCTTATTTTTGATGTTGTTTATTTCTGTTCTAATTTTGGTGATTTATGTCCTTCTGGTTGCTTTAGGATTGCTTTGTTCATCTTCTTCTAAGTCCTGAAGGTGTGCAATAAGTTTGTTTATTTGAGCTTTTTCTTGTTCTCTAATATGTGATTGAATGCATATGAGTTTCCCTCTCAATACTGCTTTAGCTGTGTTCAAAATAATTGATTACTTGTGTCTTCATTTTCATATGTTTCCTGGAACATTTGAATTTCTTACTTGAGTGGCTCTCTGACCCAGCAGTTCTTAAGCAGTATGTTGGTGAGTTTCCAAATTCTGTGACTTTTAGTAATTTTTTGTTTGTTGTTGAATGTTAGCTTTAATCCAGTGTGGTCTGAGAAGATACTTGGGATGATTTCAATGCTCTTGAATTTGTTGATACTGTCTTTGTGGCCTAATATGTGGTCTACCCTTGAGTATGTGTTGTATGGATTTGAAAAACATGTGTATTCCATTTTGGGGGGTGATGAACTCTGAAAATGCCCAGGAAGTCTAGTCTGTCCATCTCTTCATTTAATTATCTTATGTCTTTGTTGAGTCTCTGCTTTGTTGATCTGTCTAAGTGTGAGAGTGAGCTGTTAAAGTCTCCCAGTATTATTGAATTATTATTGATATATTTTTGTAGTTCTCTCAGTAGGTGCTTGATATATTTAGATGGTCCCTCATTGTGTGCGTAGATGTTAATAATTGTTAAATCTTCTTGGTTGATTGATCCTTTAATCATTACGTAATGTCCTTGCCTATCTTTTATTACTTTATTTAATTTAAACAACACCTCCAGTCCAAGAAAATATAGCAACCAAGTCCAAAAGAAAAAGAAATTGTAAGGAAAAAAAGGGAGAGCAAGAATAGACAATTATGCAAATCTACTGTCCACTATAAACTCTAGGGATAGCAAGGGGAGAAAGGGAAGTAGAGAAGACACACACACACACACACACACACACACACACACACACACACACACACAGTTCACTCCGAGTTAGATTTCTTACCCAAAGTAATTCACAAGCAAGTATCAGTGAATTCAGAAAGCAAGAGATGGAGGAAGGAAGAAAAGAAAAAAAAAAAAAGAGCAGTAAATGGAAAGATTTTTTTTTTTTCATTAGCTAAGATGTGGTGAAAAGGAGAGTGGAGGGAAAAGGTAGTGAGACACAACTTCCTCTCACACTGGGTAGGACACCTGGTTACCTAGCAATGGAGAAAACAACAACAGTGAATTTTGGTCAACCTGAAGAAGAAAGAGGGAAAGGGGACACACATATATAATAATAGAATAGAATAAAAAATATAAAATTGAATAGAATAAAAAACCCTAACAGTCATTCGGCAGCTTGGACTACTCCAGATTGTCTGTAGGAAGACAGCCAGTTGTAAGAAGTATCCAAAAAACAAACAAACAACAACAACAAACAAAACCTACCACCACCACAACAAAAAACTCCAGGTAGTTTTTTCCAAGCAGGGATGTGTCTCTGATTGGTCATGTATTTAGTCACTCAAACACTCAAATAGAGCTTCAGCCACTTAAAAAAAAGAGAGAGAGAGAGAGAAGTTAAACAAAAAGGAAAAGGCTTGGAATGATACTCCTGGTGAGACAGTTATCTTGGTAAAGTATCAGCCCATAGGGGCTGGTTCTGGAGTTGGGGGGAGGGGTGAGCTCAGAAATAATGAAAAGATTTTCCTCTTTTTGTCCCCATGGCCTCCATTTGCTAGTCCAAGAGTAGGCTATAGAATCCCTCCTTGGTGTCACCCTGACCACCCCTCATTCACCCTCCTACTGATGGCCCAGTATCCTGCCCTATCCAGAGAATCCCAGGTCACAAGCTGCTGCTTTTTGCAGCTTATGGCAGCTGTTTCTCCCACGTGGCCATCTTGGCTCCAGGAGACTTTCCTTTTTTAAAGAGTTCTTTGATAAAGACAGGAAGAAATTGAGAGGGAGGGAGAGATAGAGAGGGTGAGAGACTGAGAGACACCTGTAGTCCTGCCTCACTATTCTCAAGGATTTCCCCCTGCAGGTAAAGCCTGAAGCTGGATCCTTGATATGTAACATGTATGCTCAGCCAGGTACAGAAACACCTTTCTTCATTTATTTCTTTTTATTTATTTTTTCTCCTTTTCCCTTTCCTTCTCCTACTTCTTCTTTATTTACCAGAGCAGTTATCAGTTTTGGCTTCTTAATGGTACTGGGGATTGAACATGGGACCTTTGGTACCTCAGGTATGAAAGTCCTTTCTCATGAACACTGTGCTATCTATCTCCCTTGCCTTCGGGTGCAGTCTTGAAGGACTCAAAGACTTTCTTCCCCGCAGACTTTACACTGGAGATTTTCTTCAAGGGTGGGAACAGTGCACAATAAATCGCTTTCTCTGGAGTCTGCTATAGAGAAGAGCAGAGATGGAATCCCTGAGGCATGCAGGAGCAGCAGTAGGGGAAGGAGAAACCACGAACGGGAGGTGAATGGGGGCTGAGTCTATTTCCTGCTGGCTGGGTGTCCACTCTTCCTTCCTTTCCTTCAGAATGAAGCCAGGCTGACATAGGGGTCCGAGTGGTCCCGAGGGGAACTGGAGGGCTGCCAGGCCCAGACCCATCAGGCTGTCCTTTGTCACAGGCTCCTTGGCAGGATCACAATGGTAGAAACTCTCTCCCTCCTTGGCTTACGTTCCCAGGCCCCTCCACGGCCCTCCTTGGATGTGAGCGAGTGATAATAGACACATCAGACTTGGAGTCCCGCCCTCAGGGGCTTTGTGCTTGACCTGCCAAAGCCATTCCTGGGCACTGGCTGCTGCTCTGTCCAGCCAGACTGCTGTGTTTGTGCAAGGAGAGCTGGAGCTCATTGAAGGTCGGCTGTGGATACCCTGACCTTGGCTCTGGGGAATGTTCTGGAGACTCAATGCCAGAATGCAGTGAGTGTGTGTGTGTGTGTGTGTGTGTGTGTGTGTGTGTGTGAGTGTGTGTGTGTGTGAGTGTGTTTGTGTGTGTGTGTGTGTGTGAGTGAGTGTATGTGTGTGTGTTTGTGTGAATGTGTGTTTGTGTGTGAGTGTGTGTGTGAGTGTGTGTGTTTGTGTGAGTGTGTGTGTTTGTGTGAGTGTGAGTGTGAGTGTGTGTGTGAGTGTGTGTGTGAGTGTGTGTGTGAGTGTGTGTATGTGAGTGCTTGTGCGAATGTGTGTTTGTGTGTGAGTGTGTGTGTGTGAGTGTGTGTGTGTTTGTGTGAGTGTGTGTGTGAGTGTGTGTGTGAGTGTGAGTGCTTGTGCGAATGTGTGTTTATGTGTGAGTGTGTGTGTGAGTGTGAGTGTGTGTGTGAGTGTGTGTGTGTGTGAGTGCTTGTGTAAATGTGTGTTTGTGTGTGAGTGTGTGTGTGAGTGTGTGTTTGTGTGTATGTGAGTGTGTGTGAGTGTGTGTGTTTGTGTGAGTGTGAGTGTGTGTTTGTGTGAGTGTGTGTGTGTTTGTGTGAATGTGTGTTTGTGTGTGAGTGTGTGTGTGAGTGTTTGTGTGTGTGTTTGTGTGTGAGTGTGTGCGTGAGTGTGTGTGTGAGTGTGTGTGAATGTGTGTTTGTGTGTGAGTGTGTGTGTGTGAGTGCTTGTGTGAATGTGTGTTTGTGTGTGAGTGTGTGTGAGTGTGTGTGAATGTGTGTTTGTGTGTGAGTGTGTGTGTGTGAGTGTTTGTGTGAATGTGTGTTTGTGTGTTTGTGTGTGAGTGTGTGTGTGTGAGTGCTTGTGTGAATGTGTGTTTGTGTGTGAGTGTGTGTGAGTGTGTGTGTGAATGTGTGTTTGTGTGTGAGTGTGTGTGTGTGAGTGTTTGTGTGAATGTGTGTTTGTGTGTGTGTTTGTGTGTGTGTGTGTGTGTGTGTGCCCTGTCAAGGCTCCATAAATGTTCAAGAGCTGTGGGCTTTCAGGGCCAGATGGATCCGAACGAGTTTTCTAAACTCAGACCCTTCCAGGAGAGAGGCAACAGGGGTAACCCCAGAATCTCAGACTAGACTAGACTGACTTGGGGGGCACAGTTTCAAATTTTGCCTCCCAGGACTTTGGGTCATCTGTGTTTATATGTAAGAGATAGAGATGATAGATAGATAGAAAGATACATAGATAGAGAGAAAGATACATAGATAGATACATAGATAGATACATAGATAGATAGAAAGATACATAGATAGATAGATAGATGATAGACAGATAGACAGACAGACAGACAGACAGATGATAGACAGAAGATAGAGTCTACGGCCATACCACCCTGAACACGCCTGATCTCGTCTAATCTCGGAAGAAGCTAGATAGTATATGACCTAAACATGATGTCGTTTTAAAAATATTATTTACTTGTTTACTTCTTATTGGATAGAGACAGAGAGAAATTGAGAGAGAAGGGGGAGACAGAGAGTGAAAGAGACACCTGCAGCCCTGCTTCACCACTTGTGAAGCTTTCCCCCTGCAGCTAGGGACCAGGGTACATGAACCTGGGTCCTTGTACACTGTAATGCGTGTGCTGCCATCTGTCCACCCCGCCCCCACCTTGCTGTATTAAAGCAGAAGCATGACTAGAAGCTAAGGTGTACTGAGTCCCTCTTGTCCAGCCCCTGCCTTCCTGTCTCTAGTTATGAGACTTCTGGCCAGGTAGGATATTCTTGTGAATTCCTAGACAGTCCTGTTGTCATCAAGAAGGCCTGTACCCTGAACTTGAAACTATGGGTTCTAGTTGGGAGGAGAAACAGAAGCTTTGGAGTCAGATCTGGCTTTTAATCCCCCTTCAGCCAATGAGCAGGGATGTACCCATGTGGAGAAGCTGACTCTCTGGGGACTGTGTTCTCCATCTGAAAGTGGGGCTGATTTTTAGTGAGGAGGCCTGATTCTCAGAGTAGCTGCAGGGAGGTTGGGGCTGGGGAGTGTTACACCTGACTGGTTCCTCAAGCAGGCTCTGTTCTTTCCCTCCATCGTTTTGAACCCCAGCGAGTCAGGGGGCTTCCTGTCCACAAGACTAAGCTTCAGATAGGGGAAGGCAGCCTTCCCCCTCCTTCTGTTTCCTTTATTTTGTCTGTTTTTGATAACCAGGGTTATCTCTGGGGCTTGGTGCCAGCACAACTCCACTTCCATTGTCCACTTCCCCCTCCCCAGTCTGTTCTTTTTTCCCTCCCTTTCTTTCCGCTCCTTCCCTACCTTTCCCCTTCCCCATTCCTTTTCCCTTTCATCTCCTCCTCCTTCACCTTTCCTCTCTTCCTCCCTTTTCTTTCCTTTCCTCTCCCTTCTCTTTTTCCTTTCATTCTTTTAAAGATAGACACAAAAATATAGAGGGAGAGAGAAAATGTAGGTAGGTACCTGTAGCCCTGCTTCACTGCTCCTGAAGCTTCCCCCTCTGCAGGTGGGGTTTGGGGGCTTGAACTTGAGTCATGGTAACCTGTGTGCTCATCACCCGGCTTCCAAGTCTCTTCTTCTAAGGACACCGGGAAGCTAGATTATCAATCATGTTTACTTAACTGTTTCTTTAACTTTCACGGCTTGAATGCACAAACCCCTCATGGTGAATATCTCACCCACCGCTAGTGGCTAGGACATGCCTCCAAGAATTGGAGGGATGAAATTTAACTTTCAACTAGAGGCCAGGGGGTGGGCCCAGCTTTTGAAGCTTGTTGAGATGAAGTGACAAGCAGACCGTGATCCATTTCTGCTTTTGCTTTCTGTAGAGCTGCCCAGTGGTCCAGCCCCGAGGCCTGGCTGGGTGGAGGCTGCCTGCCCTGGACCTTGGTGCTGGCAGAGCCGGGCAGTGTGTAGGCAGCTGGGCCCTCTCTGCTGGGTGGTGGTGGAGTGAGTTTCCATGACTGACACCTAGCCATGCTTCACAGGGCTAATTCCCGCTTGCTGGCAGTCCTGTCTCTTAATCAGCGGCTCATTCTGCTCTATAGACTTCTGACACTTCTGACTCGCTCCAGGACTGGCAGAATGGCATGGACCTCAGTGTGCTCATGCCCTGGGGCCCAGCCAGGATGCTTGATGGCTGGGCTGCCATTATTCTTAGCCTTGAGATGGTGGGAGCAGGCGGTTCAAAACCAGACACAGAGTTTTTTTTTTTTTTTAAACATATTCTGGCCTTCCTTCCTACCTACTTATTTTTATTTCCTTCATATTTGGAAAGAGGCAAATTTTCAGACAGGGGCCTGGGAAATCAGACTTTCTCAGGTCTCTGACTCTTTTTTCTAACTTTAGGGGGTGAGGAGGAGGTTGGTGGTAGATGAAGAGTGATGCTTTGGTGGTTGGATGGTGGTATACCTGGTTAAGCACATCTAACCCTGTGCCCAGGGACCCAGGTTAGAGGCCCCACTCCCCACCTGTGGGGTGGGGGAAGGATGGGATGGGGATGGCACTTCATGAGCAGTGAAGCAGGTCTGCACCTGCTCCTCTTTCTCTGTCCCTCTCTATCTCCCCTTCTCAGTTGTTCTCTGGCCTGTCAAATAAAAATTGAAATAAATAAAAAAAAAAAAAGGCAAAAATGGTTGCTGGGAGCTGTGGATTCATAGTGTGACACCCAGCCCCAAAGATAACCCTGGTGACAAAATAGAAAAAAGGAGGAGGAGGAAGTGGAGGAGGAGGAGGGGAAATGATGCTTTATTTTGTTTCCCTGGTGTTCCCCTACTTATGCATCAGAAGCCACCTCCATCCAGTCACAGCTGGTGACGGTAGCTCTGGCTGCCCCTGTGTTCTTGGCACTGTGGCCCCTTGTGAGGGGTGAGCAGAGACTCAGAGTTATGTGACTGGATGCAGGGAGGGTGTCGACACCGCCGTGTCCCGGGGTTTGACTTGGGGACAGATGCTTTTCTCTGTCTCTGGGTTCAGTGCTGCCATCTTTATCAGGATGGTACATGCAGGATGCTGGAATGTTCCTTCATCACCCCACAGAGGGTTCTGGGCTGGGTCACCTTAGCCACACGTCACTCAACAAGAGCAAGGCTCTCTAGGCTGCTCTTTCCTGGAAGCCAAGGGGGGCCCTTTCTGAGGCATCCGGTGCTGCTCTCTGGGTGGGTGATGTCATCTGTGCATGGGACAGGGGATCCTTCATCTTTTTCACTCTGAGGAGACAGACTTGGCCACTGTGGCTGTTATTAATTTTTTAATATTTATTTATTTATTTATTCCCTTTTGTTGCCCTTGTTTTATTGTTGTTGTTGATGCCATCGTTGTTGGATAGGACAGGATAGGACAGAGAGAAATAGAGAGAGGAGGGGAGGGTAAGACAGAGGGGGAGAGAAAGAGAGACGCCTGCAGACCTGCTTCACCACCTGTGAAGCGACTTCTTTGCAGGTGGGGAGCCAGGGGGGCTCGAACCAGGATCCTTACTCCAGTCCTTGTGCTTGGCACCACCTGCACTTAACCCGCTGTGCTACCGCCTGACTCCCCACTGTGGCTGTTTGAATGAGGCCTTCCCACCACACCCAAACCCAGCCAGGGGAGTTTCTGTCACCCTCCTCTGTCAGCAAGCAAGGCTGGGTATGAGTGACAGTGAAATGGCCCATAATGTGTGTTTGGCCTGCATAAGTGTTTTTTTCTTCTACTTTTTTGAAAAAAAAGTTTTATTAGTGATTTAATGTTGGTATGCATGAGACCCCTTCTGTTTCATTTGGTTTAAATCCCCCCTGCTTAACACTATTCTATTTACATAACCACTGTTAACAAGCACCACCCTCCCTCCAGGACATTGGTGGTTCAGTGATAGGATTCTCGCCTGCTCCGCCCCTTCCTTGTCACACTCTGATTTTCACCAGTCACTTTTCTCTCCACCCTCTCTATGTCACATCCTGTTTCCACCCTACTTGGCAAATATATATAAAGACAGCATTGTGAGTTTGAGGGTACCTAGAGTTTAGCTTAGCTCGGCTGCGTCCTACATGAGTAAAGAGATACTGCCTACAGCTCAACCATGAGTCCCTGGTCGTCTGTTACCCGCCCGTGAAGCCAGCCCGGCAAAAACGACATAGCCCGGTGAAAACAACAATTTAATGCTGATTAGCAAGATTTGAAGATAACAGGGATATAATTCCATACAGTTCCCATTACCAGAGTTCTGCATCCCATTCCCTCCACTGGAAACTTTACTATTCTTTTTTTAATTATATTTTTAAAATTGTCTGTATTCATTTATTGGATAGAGACAGACAGAAATTGAGAGGGAAGGGGGTGTCAGGGAGAGAGACATCACTCATGAAGCTTTCCCCATGTAGGTGGGGAGCTGGAGGGACGTACAGCTTGAACCTGGGTCTAGCTTTCCCCTACCTTCCTTCCTTCCTTCCTTCCTTCCTTCCTTCCTTCCTTCCTTCTCCTTTCTCTCCCTTCTGATCATCCTCTCTTCCACTTCTTTCCTTCATCTTTCCTTTCCTTCCTTCTTTCCTTCCTATCTCTTCTCCCTCCCTTCCCTTCTTTATTCTTTTCTCCCTCCCTCTTTTCTTTCTTCTTTTCTATCCCTCCTGATCATAACTAAATCAATAAAAAGAGAAATATATCTGATCAGTTATTTTGCACTTCTTTAAATCTTTATTTTATTATCATATTTATTTATTTATTTATTTATTTAAAAAGGGAGACATTAACAGAATTGTAGGCTAGGAGGGGTACAACTCCACACAATTCCCACCACCAGATCTTTATATCCCATCCCCTCCCCTGATAGCTTTCCCATTCTTTATGCCTCTGGGAGCATGGACCCAAGGTCATTGTGCGTTGCAGAAGGTGGAAGGTCTGGCTTCTGTAATTGCTTCCCCGCTGAACATGGACATTGACTAGTAGACACATACTCCCAGTCTGCCTCTCTCTTTCCCTAGCAGGGCAGGTCTCTGGAGGAAGTGGAGCTCCAGGACACATTGGTGGGGTCATCTGTCCAAGAAAGTCTGGTCGGCATCATGCTAACATCTGGAACCTGGTGGCTGAAAAGAGAGTTAACATACAAAGCCAAACACATTGTTGAAAAATCATGGCCCTAAAGGCTGGAATAGTGCAGATGAAGAGTTGCGGGGGGTACTCACTGCAGACTCTTGTGTACTTTTGCTTTCAGGTATATATTTTGTCCTAGTTTATGGACACATGTGAACATAAGCTCTATTTCAGGGGACCTGGTCTATATCTAGGTCTTGGGACTTTGTTAGGAAGTGAACCACCTGCAATGGAATTAGAGAAAACTATGAAAGGAAAGGTCTCAGCTGAGTAATGAAGCTGAAGGGTTGTCATTTGCACACTTTTTCATTGGGTAATGGTTTATCTTTTGCTGAGCCTCAGAATTTTTTATAGATGTGTGACAACAACTGCTTGTCAGATGTGAGTAGGCACATTCTTTTTCACCTCAGGTCTCCCACTCTCCTGCCCCTTGTTGCCCCTCTAGGAAGGAGAGTCTGTCCCTGGGAAGACCACCCACCAGTGCATCCCAAAGTCTTCCTTCTCTAGAGCCCTACCCACCGAGGGAAAGATAGAAATAGAGTGGGAGTATGAATTGATCTGCCAACACCCATGTCCAGTGGGGAAGCAATTACAGAATCCAGAACTCCCATCTTCTGCACCCCAAAAATAATTTGGTCCAAACTTGCAGCAGGGGAGAAATGTTAGGGGAAAGATGACCAGAGGGCTCTGAGCTCCAACTCTATTAGGATCCAGAGAGAGAAGAGAAAAAGGGAAGAACATTCAGAAGTAGTAATAGGTGTAGATGTGACTTGGAAGGGAAGAGAAGACAGGACCACAGGTAAAAAAGGGGAAACATAAAAATATAGACAGACAGTTATAGAAATAATAGACAACCCATATCTGTGACTCTGGGAGAACCACTGCAGTTTCCAGTGGAGGGAATGGGGTCACAGAACTCTGGTGGTGGTAATGGTATGGAACTATATTCCTGTTGTTTTATAATTTTGCAAATAAATATTAAATTACTAATAAAAAATAAAGAAAAAAAAGGAGACAGTCTGCCACCCAGGGACTCTGACCCACTGCCACTTCTCAGAAGAAGCCAGAGACCAGACAACAGGTGGCCTGAGTGTGAGTGTGTGTGTGTGTGTGTGTGTGTGTGTGTGTGTGTGTACCAGTCAGTGCACATGCCCCATCTTGACTGAAGGGAATCCAGGCCTCTGTGTGATGGGAAATGAGCCTGTGCTGATAAGATCTGATCTGCCCCCTGTGTCCTGCCCTCAGGATCACACAGCCTGCAGGGAGAGAACACTCTGGCCTCTGGGTAAGCCAGCAGGCTCTGGCTCCAGGCAGAATTAGATTAGCGGTTTGTAGCATCAAATAGCAGAGACAACTCAGAAGGCCCAAGGCTTGAGTGACTGTGGACTCTCTGTTCCCTGTGAGCTATGAGCTTACCAGCTGTTGCACAGGAAAGAGAAGGCTTAGAAGGTTCTAGACGAACTTAGAACACCTTAGGAGACAGGGGTGGCTGAGGAGAGCAGAGTCCACATCACAGACCAGCGAGGGCCAGAAAACTGGAGCAAGGGAGGTAGCTGGTGAGGAAGCATGAGCAGAGAAGGCTTGGAATGTTTGTGTGAGTAACTGTGCTGGCAGGTGTGGGCATTTCCTGCCATTTCTCATGTTCTATTTAGATGGACACTACACACTTAGTTTTACTTTTTTAACTTAGGGAAGGGGTAAATGATTTACAGTGGGGTCCACAGCTTCACTATGCACCAGCACCCCCAAAATCTCTTCCACTCCTCACTCCCTCTTTCCTCTGACTCTTATTTTTTATAAATTTCATTTTTATTTTGTTTTTGATGACTATGAGATTACAACAGTGTAAAATTACAGCATGCAATTCTACACACCCACATTACACCCAGCACCCGAGTTCTGCATCCCTACCCTCCCACCTGCCAAAGATAACTGTCAGAGTTAACCCAGAATCCTTTGCTTTGATGCAGTCCACCATTGCCAGTCCGTGTTTCTCTGTGTGTTCTCCCTCCCTATCCTCATATATTAAGTCCAATGTATGAGTGAGATCATTCAGTATTTGGCCTTATTCTTTCTGCTTATCTCACTTAGCACGATCCTTTCAAGTTCAATCCAGGATGATGCAAAGGAGATGACTTCATTATTTTTAACAGCTGAGTAATATTCTGGCATGTATATATACCACACACACACACAAAAAAAAAAATGTACACATTTCTTAAATTTTTCATTTATAAAATAGAGATATTGACAAGAACATAGGATAAGAGGGGTATAATTCTACACACAAGAAAATACCACCACCAGAACACAGTATTTCATCCCCCCCCTACTCCTTGAAAGCTATTCTTTATCCCTCTGGGAGTATGGACCTACGATTATTATGGGGTGCAGAAGGTGGAAAGTCTGGCTTCTGTAATTGCTTCCCTGATGATCATGGGCATTGGCAAATGGATCCATACTCCCAGCATGTTTCCCTAGTGGGGTAAGACTCTGGGGAATCAGAGCTCCAGAACACATTGGTGGGGTCATCTGCCCAGAGAAGTCAGGTTGGCATCATGGTAGCATCTGGGACCTGGTGGCTGAAAAAGAGTTAGAATATAAATCTGAACAAATTTTTGACTAATCATAAACCTAAAGGCAAAAATATTGCAGATAAAGATTTGGGGTCTCCATTTTGGAAAAAGCCAGTAGGTCTATTTTAGATATATTCAAAGGGACCCATGACTTTACTAGTTTTGCCTGAGTCTGATAGCTAACATGTAGGTGGACCAAGGTATTGTCTGGGGAGATGATGTCATAATTGGAAAAATAATTAGAAACCTGGATCTGGGAAGAGAGTAGCTCCCAAATATGGGAAAAGTGTCTAAATATTGTTGACTGTAAACCTCATCAATTTGATCTGGGGCCCATATTCAGCACAGGAGCCTATGTGACTTCTGCATCCCCGTAGGTCTGAGCTCACATTCTGTGGTCACGGCTAGGAACATTCCAGGCTGCACTAATTTCAGGACCTATCTTCCTTGGGTAGTAGGTGGAGTATGTTGCCCAATCTCCCTTTGGAGAATGGAACAGTCCCTACCATTGTTGATCCACATTGAGGACAAGGTCCTGTAAGGGCTCACATAGGAGGTCCATTATGTTGTTCCTGATGGAGATGACCAGGGACTGTGGTGAGAGTGATCTGCTAGGCCCATCATGTCTGTGTGGAAATCCCAGGACTCCCTGACTAGGGCCCTAGGTGAAGAGGTGGCTTGATAATGACCAAAGAGTTATAATGAAAGTATGTCCATCTCTTGCCATTATCCAGCTTTTGTAGTCCTTACTTTGACAAAGTTAGCTTTGGAGTGATTGAGGGAAGTGGAATAGGAGGTAAGTGAGGAGGATGTCTAGGTCTAAGTAGACACCATTTGACCAGATACTTTATGGTGTCCTTTTTAGGTATTTCTACTTGTTTGCTGCATTTATTGACTCACTGCAAGCTACTGTGTGCTATTGCTTTAAGGTATATATTTCCCCTATCTTACGGATACATGTATACACACTTTTTATACTGTTCCAGATAAAGCATAAAATCCCGAGCCACACTTCTCACTATTTCCAGCTGATTTCATGCATTCTGATATTCCTCCTCTAACATTCCACAGCTTAAATATATCTACAGAGTCATGAGGGGAGATCGCTCTACCTTCTTCTGATCCAAGATTGTAAGGACTCAGAGAAGCAAGGCCGTGTGAGCTAAGAGCAGCTGTGTTTTAGGTGGGTGAGTGGGGGTCCTTCTGGTACTCTGCACCTTTGTACAGAGGCAGGCTCTACTTCTTATCCTTGCACTGCCAGGGTAATGCACCCTCATTTCCAACTTGTGTTTGAGGAACCTCACAATTCTGTTCACTGGTAACTGACAGAACTGGAGGCTGAAGTCAGTCCCTGTAGTTCTGAAGTCTTCAGGCCCTTCCTACAGCCTCTTGCGGGCTCAGCACAGATGATTCATGGAGTTCTCCTCAGAGCAAGTCAACCCGAGTCTCTCAGTTCAGAGACTGTGAATCTGAGGCCCAGAAATGGGAGCTGGGTGGGGATGGGGATGGGGGGGCATTCCCAAGGCCACCTTTTCAGAGAGTAGAAGACATGAGACCTACATTGACTTAGTCATGCAGTCATGTGAGCTAATGGAGTGTCAAGATAGACTAGAGTGTCAGATAGAATGTTCCAGATGCCACACCTGCTGCGTAGTCTTTTTTGATGGTAATTACCTTAGACAGTTCTACATTGAAATGACTGGATTCTACATGAGTTTTTAAGATCTTTTAGAATACACTTCATGCATTATTCATAGCACATATACATACATCAACCAAGGGAAACCTCGATCAATAGCTTCTGCTCTTTTGGCCTGAATCCTGCATTTTACACTGGCTCCCATTATGCCCATATATTTGTTACAAATATAACTGAAACATATGCTTTCTGAAATAATACTTATCTTTCCTATGTGTGATAGATACACTTTGGTATTTTCTATTTTCATCGACTCTACTTTGTGGAAAAAAAAATGCTGGTTGTGAACCATTCAAATTGATTTCACAACAAAATTAATGGTTCCTGACCTACACTTTGAGACACCATGAGCTGAACAATGTCTTCATCAGACATGGTTTAAGAAAGAAGCCATTACAGAGCCGATGTAGAGTTGTCAATTATCTTTGGTCATGGATGTGAAAATAGTACGCTTTGCATTTTGGACCATCAAAAGAGGACTTGAAGACATGTGAAAACGAAATAGCATCGGCTTGGATACACTCCAGACCACAGCAGATCCCTCCACCTCCTGGGAACGTGGGAGGCTGAGTCTCATTCCCTTCCCAGAGATCCGAGCAGACGGCATTTGCTAAGGACGTAGACTGGAGGGGTAGCTTCAGCTACAAGAGAGCAGGTCCTGACTCAACGCCCTGTTTCCAAGGTTCTAGGTGTGTACCCAGGTGTGTGTATACATGGTCTGGTGCTTTTCTTTCTGTGATGCTAGGATCATGGCTGTGGACAGCTGGCCTTCCATCATGCCTCCACAGATGAGTACAATTTCCTTGATTTACTGACAACACCCTAAGGTTTACCCGAGTCCTCTCGGCATTCCCACTCCCTGTTCAGTCTTTGTTCTAGAACAAGGGAATGGAAGGCCCGCTCCCAGGGGCTCCTGCTGAATACCTGGTGATGTCTGGTGATGGGCCTCTCGCTTCATAAGCAATCCGGTCTTCTTCTTCTCCTCCTCCTCCTCCCCCCTTCTTCCTTCACATCCTTCTTCCCCTTTCTCTTCCACTATCCCCTTCTTCTTGTTATTTTTGACCAGGCTTATTTATTTATCTACTTTTCTCTCTCTCTCTTTTTTTATTAGTGACTTAAGATTGTGGGATAAGAGGGATACAGTTCCCGCAGCTCCCACCACCAGAGTGTTCCAAGTCCCATCCCCTCCACTGGAAGGTGCCTGCACTATGAATCCACTGTTTCTGGAGGCCATTTTTCCCATTTGTTGCTCTTGTTGTTGCCATTGCTGTTGTTGTTGGGTAGGACAAAGAGAAATTGAGAGAGGAGGGAAAAACAGAGGGAGACAGAAAGATACACATCGGCAGACCTGCTTCATTGTCCATAAAACAACCCTTCTGCAGGTAGGGAGCTGGGGGCTCGAACTGGGATCCTTATGCCAGTCCTTGAGCTTCACACATGTGCGCTTAACCTGCTGTGCTGCCACCCGGCCCCTGGTTCCCTATTCTTTATCCCTCTGGGAGTAAGTCTCATCTTCTATATTCTTACCTTTTGGTTCCTGATTATTAAGCAATTTGTTCTGCTTTGTATCCTAATGCTTTTAGGCACCAAGTTGCCGACGCTACCATGACACCAACCTGACTTCCCTGGCAGATGCCCTTATTCATTTATATTATCTGCATGGCTCCATCACTTCTGGTGACTACTTTTTGTCCTTTGGAGTGGGAGAAAGAAAGAGAGACACCTGAAACACCACTCTATAGCTCTTGAAACTTCCCCACCACCCAGCAGGCGGGGACTGGGGGCTTAAACCTGGGTGCTCATGCATGGAAACGTGTGTTCTGGCAGGTGAAGCATCACCAGGCCTTACCAGCCTTTTACATTTTTTTTAAGATCCATATTCCACCCAACTATCTGTGCAGACATGCCTGGCACTGGGAAAGTTCTCACTTAGAGCTTAGTAATTACAGTTAAACCCAACTGATGAGAAGGAACCTGCGATGTGCAAGGCCTACAGAGTATTTCTACTCTACAGAGTATTTCATTTCTACAAGAGGGAACAGCACTTCTGAAGAATTGGAAGGGTGTCTGGAGTTCGGCGGTAGTGCAGGCGGTAGTGCAGCGGGTTAAACGCATGTGGAGTAAAGTGCAAGGACCGGCGTAAGGATCCCAGTTCGGGGCCCGGGCTCCCCACCTGCAGGGGAGTCACTTCACAGGCAGTGAAGCAGGTCTGCAGGTGTCTCTCTTTCTCTCCTCCCCTCTGCCTTCCCCTCCTCTCTCCATTTCTCTCTGTCCTATCCAACAACAACAACAATAACTACAACAATAAAAAAACAAGGGCAACAAAAGGGAATTAATAAATATTTTTTAAAAATTAAAATTAAAAAAAGAATTGGAAGGGTGTTATGTTGCCAAGAGGTCATTAAGAGGTGGTACATGATGGGTCTGGAGAAGCAGAAGACACTCCAGAAAGTAAGTAGCTAACCTGACAGAGATGTTGGCCAGTCAGAATAGAGATGGCTGTCATGAAGTCCTTTATGCAGGCGCGTGTGTGTGTGTGTGTGTGTGTGTGTGTGTGTGTGTGTGTGTGTTAGCAAGAAGAGTTGGGGAATTTTCTCTGTGGTGGTAAGTCACTGGGAAACTTTGAGAAGAGGAGAAACATGATTGGATTGGACTTTTGAAGAGAGCATTCTATAAAACAATGAGAAACCCCTACATACCTACTTGACTGGCCCAGACCCAACACATTGACAACATCAACTGCTGGTGAGGTTCTGAAGCACAGGGAGTCTCATTTGTTGCAGTGGAGGCTGAAAAATGGCATTGTAGACAGTTTAGGGAAGGGAGCTGAGTGGTGGTGAGCCCGATTAATTACATGTATCATCATGTGCGAGGACCTGGGCTCTAGCCCTTGCTCCCTACCTATAAGGAGGTACACTTCACCAGCAGTGAAGCAGGTCTGTATCTCTCTTTCTCTCTCTTTCCCTCTACACACACACATACACACACACACACACACACACACACACACACACCCTCTTTCAATTTCCCTCTGTCCTGTCAAATAAAATATAGAAAGAAAAATTAAAAATAATGAAATAAAATGTTTGGAGAGAAAACAAAACAAAATCTTAGACACCACTGGGCTGGGGCAAAATGACTTTCATGCCTGAGGCTCCAAGATCCCAGGTACCATCCCCAGCACCACCATCAGACAGAACTGAGCTGTGCTCTGGTAATATGTAAGTGAATAATAGTTTGGCACTATCCCTATTTAAAATATAAAGCTAATGGAATTTTTATCACATATTACAGTAGCTACTCTCCTTAGTATTTACTTAAATTAGCTGGAAAATTGCATCTATGTAAAATCCTGCATTTATGACAGTTTTATTCATGATTGCCAAACTTAGAAGCAACCAAGACACCCTTGATCAGGTAATAAGCTGTGGCATATCCAGACAGTGGGGATTTCTCCCCACAGCTTTAAACCAAGGTGAGCTGTCACACCTTTGGGGAAACTTAGGTGTGTATTGTGAGGTAGAAGAGTCAGTTTGAAGAGAAATGCATGTTCTTCTGTGGTTCCAGCCATGTGACTTTCTGAAGAGGTAAAACCAAGAGAACAATGGAAAAAGATCAGGGAATGGGGAGAAGAGGTGAGTATAGAGGCCACAGAGGACTTTGAGGGCCATGAAGCTGTTCTGTGTGGTGCCATGATGGCAGAGAAGTAATTATCTGCCGCAGGAGCAGGAGCAGATTCAAAGTAAAATAAGAACTTCAGGTGGTAGTGATGTGTCAACAGTAGACATCTGAACCACTCAGGTGCCCCTGCTGACTGTGGGTGGGGGTGGGGGAGAAGGTGTTGACAGTGGAGGAGATGGGGGGGGGTGGGGGGGACAGGGGAAGGAGGGAGCTGTATGGAGACTTTACCTTTTTGCTCTTTTTTTTTTTTTTTTGTGAATCCAAAACTCAAAGAACTAGTCTTAACATACTGAATGATGTCACTTATAGGTGGAACTGTGTTGGGTTGCGTCGTGGGAGAGAGAACTCGACCGGAGCCAACCTGGGCAGCTGCTTACTCAGCAATGTGGGAGAGGAACCAGGAACGGGAACGCAATGCAATACCTTTATAGATCTGAGAAAAATTTATATCTTTTTAAAATGGAAGTGGCAGGTCGGAAATGGGTAGGAGAGGGGGTGGAGAGAAGAAAAGAGTGAGAAGGTAGCAAGCTTCCATCTAACCAGTGGGGATTAAACCAATACCTTGCAGGCAGGGCGGGTCTCAGGCAAAACAATGATTATGTAAATAGACCACAGCATTAAGCAATGCAGGGGACCTGGCGTAATGACCAACAGAGCTGAAGAACAAAGAACAATAAGGGGAAAAGATAAGGTGAAGCCTGGACTGGGTGTGGCATATTGCACCAAAGCAAAGGACTCTGGGGATGGAGGGAAAGGAACAGGTTGAAGGGACATTGGGGTCCTGGTGTGTCTCCTAGACACCAATCATCAAGGGGAGATGAGAGGTTGTGCTGTATGGGGCTGGCTGTGGCGCACCTGGTTGAGTGCACGTGTTACAATGTTCAAGGACCCAGGTTCAAACCCCTGGTCCCCACCTGCACGGGGAAAGCTTCACGAATGTTGTAAAGCAGGGCTGCAGGTGTTTCTCTGTCTCTCTTCCTCTTTATCTCCCTCTTCCCTTTGAATTTCTGGATGTCTCTACCCAATAAATAAATAAATAAATAAATAAATATAATACAAAATTAAAAAGACTATACTGTAAAGCATCAGCCTCCAAACAAAATAAATAAAACAAAAAACAACAGCAACATGAAAGACCAGTCTGTTAAGGGCAGAGTAGAGGGCATGGGGTCAAGAAAGAATTTAAGGAGCAAGGTGTGCAGAAAGAGCTGAGTAGGTAATAAGTGCCATTAAGTTAGATCGAGACTTTAGTTATAAATAGGGTAAGAAGTTAAATTTAGGAGCAACGTTGCCTCAACTTGTGGACAAATCAAGCAGAGTAGGAGGGTGTGAATTATCAGTGATAATTTTAAGATCAACAGTTGCATGAGTGACTCTGTTACTAACAGGTTTGGAGCATAATAGATTTAACATAAGAGTATGTGTGTGTGGGGATCATTAGATTTCTTGAGATCTTCCTGAATTTTAATTGTCTAAAACTATATGAAAGAGTTTGAGTTTATCGAAATTGTGATCCTGTCTAAAATCACAAGAGTGTTTGAAATAATTGAGAGAGAGAGAGAGAGAGAGGGAAGCTGGGAAGGAATGAAGTTTGCAGACAGGGGTCTGTGATGCACACACCAGTAGCTTGTGGCAAAGGAAAAAGTAAGGCAGGTGAACCAGTTAACAAGAGCAATACTAACAGAGTCTAGAAAGGAGTGTCTTCAGATTCCATCTGCTGAGAAGTCAAGTGTAATGAGATTGGAAACATTGACGTCCAACTCTAGCGACACACAAGTCACTGGGGACCTTGAGCACACCTTCTCCCCAAGTCAATAACAAACAGTTTTCTGGGGCATTTGGAAGCCTTTGATCAGGCATTTTTAAATTGGTTTGGTTCTTTTCTAATCCTCTGTGTCCTGGCTATCCAAGTTCCTATCTCATTTCCAGAGGCTTCCCTCTGCCTCTGATCTCAGCAAGAACTGGCTGAACTGTGTCTTGAGCCCAGAACATTAAGGGCTGCTCCCATGCCTTAGGTTGACTGAGTTGGGGGAGACATAGGCAGGAAACACACAGCCAGGAGGTAGATGCTGACTTATCTGAATGGACATGGCAGTTGGGAGCCTTGACTTGGAAACATGTCAGACCTAGGAGGCCAACCATGGGGTCTGACTCTTCAAGATTCTGGGCATCACATAGATGTGAGGGAAGTGACAGGAGGAGCCTGGCTTCTTAAGTAAGCCCAGGGGGACAGGCTCTGGCCTTGGTGGGAGACCCTGGGCAGCCTGCCATGGTGCTGTCTCCTCTGGGTCTTGGGGCAGGGCCATCTGTCAGTTGGGAAAATGGACTAAGTCTCCCTTGGGCTGAGGTCATTATGAGTGATAATATCACCCCAGAGATTAAAGTTGCACATGGTTCTGCCTCAGACTTCTCTCAAGCCAAGGGCTGTGGTTTCTTCATCTAGAATAGGAGATGCCTACAGGTTTCAAAATGGTCTTGCATCCTTTGCTTTGCTTGTGACTCCTTGGACACAGGGAGTGAAGGAAGGCCACCAACCTTCCCCAGCTGTGAGGTCTGGGTCTGGAGGCTGGACCCAAGGCTTGCCTGGCATGTCAGCTACCCTGCCACCTGCCCTTTCTGTAACAAGAAGCTTTCCTGCTCCTGGAGGTGGTCTGGGCATCCTCAGAGCGCCTCCTGGTGGTCAAGATAACTTTTTTAACCCCTCCAGGGTTATTGCTGAGGTTCATTCAGTTCCTGCACTATGAATCCGTTGCTCCTGGAGGCCATTTTCCCCCCATTTAACTGGACACTGGAAAGAGAGAAATTGAAAGAAGACATAGAGAAGGAGAGAGAAAGATGGATCCCTGCAGACCAGCTTCCCTGCTTGTGAAGCGTCCCCCTCACAGGTGGGGTGTCAGGTCGCTGTGCAGGGCCTTGTGCTTTGTACTGTGTGTGGTCAGCCAGGTGTGCCGCAGACCCTCCCGATTTCATTGCTGAGGCTCAGTACCAGCACGACTCCACCATTCCTGGGGGCTATACCCCCTTCACATTACACTGATTGATTGCCTCCAGGCTTACTGCCAGCCCCTGGTGTCTGCATGATGAATCCACTGCTCCTGGTATCTGTCCCCCCCTTTTTTTTTCTGAGTAGAGACAAATACAATTTGGAGGGAAAGGAGAAATAGAGAGAAAAAGAGAGAGACACCTGCAACCCTTCTCCGCCACGTCTGAAGCTTCTCCCCATTTGGCTAGGGACCAGGGACTTGAACCCAAGTTCTTGAGCGTGATAACAGGTGCCCTTTGCTGAGTGCACTACCACTGGGGTATCTTTTCACTTACTTTTGATAGAAAATGACAAACAGAGTAAGATAAAGGTGAGAGAGAGGAGAGAGAGAGAGAGAGAGAGAGGAAGAGAGAGAGAGAAAGGAAGAGAGAGAGAAAGAGAGAGAGAGAGAGGAAGAGTAGGAGGAGGAAAGGGAGGAAGAGAAAAGGAAAGAGGAGGAGGAAGGGAAGGAGAAGGACGAGGAGAAGGAGGCAGTAAGAGGGCGAGAGATGAGGCATGACTTGGAAAATATTTTCAGGACTGACAAACAACTGCCGTGTGATATCTAATCTGCTCACGACTCATCTGCAGGTCTCACGTTGCTAAATGCTGATTGATGAGGGGAAACCTTTGGCAGGAACTGCAAGTTTTATTTAGCAGAATAGAAGGACCAAAAAAATGATACTCAGTAAAGAGTGAGCTAGTGTAGCCAGCAGAGATAAAAGGAGAGAGAGAGAGCTGCAGGGAAGATTTTAGTGGGAAATAGACGCCAGGGTTCCCTGCTGACCTCTAAGGGAAAGGGCTGCCACCCTAACCTACTCTGTCCTGTGCTTTCTTGGAACTCACCTGTAGGTGGCGTCTTGCTGCTGACTACTCCAAGGGCCCGACGCGACACCACTACCCGGAGCCTCTCGAGAGAGGCCAGGGCTGGAGGGAGCCTCAGGGCAGCTAAGCCTCCCTGTTTCTTCAACCACAGCAGGCTTTGAGGTCCACTTTTTAAAATATATATATATTTAAATATTTCTTTTTTATTGTTTTTAAAATTTTTTTATATTTATTTTCCCTTTTGTTGCCCTTGTTGTTGTAGTTATTATTGTTGTTGAAGTCGTTGTTGTTGGATAGGACAGATAGAAATGGAGAGAGGAGGGGAAGACAGAGGGGGAGAGAAAGACAGACACCTGCAGACCTGCTTCACTGCCTGTGAAGCGACTCCCCTGCAGGTGGGGAGCTGGGGGATCGAGCCGGGATCCTTAAGCCGGTCCTTGCGATCGCACCATGTGCACTTAACCTGCTATGCTACTGCCTGACTCCCCCAAAATACATTTATTTATTATTGGATAGAGACAGAGAGAAATTGAGAGGGGAGAGGAGGAGAGACAGAGAGACACCTGCAGCCCTGCTTCACCACACTCTTGAAGCTTTCCCCCTGCGGAGTGTGTGTGGGGGGGCAAGGCTTTAGCCTGGGTCCTTGAGCACTATAACATGAGCACTTAACCAGGTGCACCACTGCATGGTCCCAGTTTTGAAGTCCATTTGCAGGCCACCTCCCCAAAGCTTCCTAGAGTTCCTTGCAGACCCAGAGCCGGCTGCTCAACCAGACAGCGGACACTTTCCTTTTAGCTTCATTCTGCACCCAGGACTGAGCTAGAGGAGAGAGTGTCAGCCAAGGCAGACATGCTTCTTACTGAAGTGGGGCCCAAGATGTGAAAGAACCTTAAAGACACAGGTGTGAAACGCTGCCCAGAGCGGGTGGGGAGCTATGGGTATTGGTACCTGTACACAGTTTGTAAACAATTTGCTCACAGGAATAGGACCTGATGTTGGAAAAAGGTGATCCTCTTTTCTTTCTTTCTTTCTTTTTGTTTGATTAGTGATTTAATAACACTCAACAAGATTATAAGATAACAAGGGTACAACTTAGTACCGTTCCCACCACCAGAGTTCCATGTCCTATCCTCGCCATTGGAAGTTTCCCTATTCTTTATCCTTCTGGGAGTATGGGCCAAAATTCTTTATAGGGTGCAGAAGATGGAAGACCTGGCTTCTGTAATTGCTTCTCCACTGGACATGGATGTTGGCAAGTGGATCCATAACCCAGCCTGTTTCTATCTTTCCTTAGTGGACTAGGGCTCTGGGAAGGTGAGGTTCCAGGACACATGGGTGAGGTCATCTGCCCAGGGAAGTTAGGATGAAATCATAGTAGCATCTGTAAGTTGGTGGCTGAAAGATGGTCAGATACAAAGCAGGATAAATTGTTTAATAAATGAGAGCCCAAAGGTAGGAACTGAGTGGATAATACTAGGAGTCTTTGTGTGGGAAGAAGCTAGGAAGTCTATTTTAGGTATGTTCTAAGGTGCCCATGTCTTTAGTAATTTTTTCCTGAGCCTGCTAGCTAACATGCAGGTGGACTGAACTTATTGTCAGAGAAGATAGTGTCAGAGTTGAGAATAGCCCTAGAAAGCTGGATTAGGGTAGAGAGTAGCTCCCAAATATAAAGAAAATAGATAAACATAAAACACCATTAACTGTGCTCTATCACCAAGGAAAAGACAAGTGTCCCCTTTATAACAAGGAGAGAAGCAGAAGAGTGGGAACAAAATGAGTTCTTCACAGAAGATAAAACAAAGGTTATATATAATTCCTTAATTTTTTTTTTCCTCCTGAAGCTGCTCAACATTTTCACATTTGCTCTTCATGATGCCTAATTCTTTAGTTCTTTCTTTACCTTTATGGGGACTTCTGGAGCCAAAGACAAGCCCTTGGCCTTCAATGCTCCTATGAAGTGTTACCCCACCGAGCAAACTGAAGGCAGCGGAAGCAGAGACAGGGATGCTGGGCACAGCTTGTTCATCTTTGTGGCCTCAAAGCCAGACGTCATAAGGCCTCTTCCAGAACCAGCCAGATCTGCTTCTCATAGCTAGGCCCTGAGTGGCAGAACTCAGGTTGAGAATGAAGCACAGGGGCCAGGTGGTGGTGCACCTGGTTAAACTCATATTTTACCATTCACAAAGACCCAGGTTCAAGCCCCTGCTCCCCACCTGTAAGGAGGAAGCTTCCTAGGTGAAACAGGTGGTGAAACAGGTCTGCAGGTCTCTCTGTCTCTCATTATCCCCTCTCAATTTCTCTCTGTCTTATCCAATAAAATAGAAAAAAAAATAATGGCCTCTGGGAATGGTGGATTTGTAGTTGTGGCATGGAGCCCCAGCTATGACCCTGGTGACAATAATAGTAATAACAACAACAACAACAATAATAATAAATGAAGCCCAGTTTTTCCACTTACTCCCAGGAAGATTTTTTTTTTTCATATAGCAAGAGAGATGCACACACACAGAGGAAGAGCCACCACAGAGCTGGACTTCTCCCAGGGAGCCCTGGTAACTCCCATGTGGTACTGAGGCTTGAACCTCCACCTCATGCCTGGCAGTGTATGAGCCTCACTCAGTGGGACTGCCTCAGGGTACATAACACCCCCCCCCCCACTTGGTGGTTTTTCAAGTGAGTTGAGTCTTGCGGGTGAGAAGGAGCTCACCAAAGTTCCCACAGCCAGTCAGCACTGGCAAAGAGGGGACCCAGGCCTCTGGCCTCCCTGGACATGCCTAGGAGCTTTGCCCAGTTACCCAGCTCAAGCTCAGCTTGGAACCAGAGACTCTGGCCCTGGCAGCAGCTCCCACTGCATTCCGGAAGTGGGTTGTAAATCCCAGAGCCCTACAGCCATTCGGCTGTGACATTTGTTGTGCATTATTGCCAAAGGCTGCTACTCAGAGGAGCTGTCTCCAGAGGGAGGAAGAAATGCTTGAAGGGGACACCCTCTGCCACCTCTACTCTTCTGATTTGGAGGCTGGGAACATACCAAGGAGTCTTCTCTGGGGACACTGGGGAGGGAAGGCTAATTGTGCCCCCTCCCTTCTCTGTTTGGAGAAGGGAGACACCAGGTCTGGGCCAGCCACCCTCAGGGAAGATCTGTTATCTGGCTGTCACCTCCTTGTTCTGAGATACCATCACTGTGTAGCTTGCAGCAATAAAACCAGTAATTGGGGGCCTTTTGAAGCCAGATTGTGGACCCTGGCTGGTTTGTTTATCCTTAAAAATCCCCCATGGGACCTGCTGACTCATCTATCTGCCCATTCTTGTACCCTGTCCTACCTTCTACCCTTTCTCCTCCCCCCTCCTCTCCTCCTCCTCTTTCTTCCCTCCCTCTCTTTCTTTCTTTCTTTCTTTCTTTCTTTCTTTCTTTCTTTCTTTCTTTCTTCTTTGCTTTCAGAACTCTACATTTCAGAAATAATTGTTTCCTAGATGTTTGGCCCAAGGAAGGAGGCTTTCTGTCCTCTGAGGTGTTGGAAGGCTTGGCTCTGCCCCTTGGAACTCAAAAATTTCCAGAAAAAGCAGGGGGAGTGGGGGTGGGCTGCCTGTTTTCCAGCCCTGGTTCCTCCCCCAGACTGGTGAGGTCCCTGAGGCCTTTAGGGGAGGGGGGAGGGAGGGACTGGGGGCCGCACACCCTCAGCCCCCACCCCAGGAGGGAGGTGGCTGGGCTCTGAAAGGCATTTCTCTCTTCTTCAGAATTTAAATGAGGGTCTCAAAAGACAAAACTAATTAAGATTTACTAAGGCTGCCATTGTCTGATAATTCAATACCAGCTCATTATTAGAACCACATTTATTGAGGTTTAATCACTACGAAGCAGAGCTCTCCGGCATAGCTGTCAAACCGCATGCAATGTGTTCCTAATAATTAATCAGTGCAGTATCTTGTCTTCCTCGCCTTCATCTTGGGCTCCGGGGGTTTCTTTAAAGGGACACTGGCGACTTGCTTTGGAAATGACACCACCTTTTTTTTATAATAAGGCTTCAGATCCCTTATAGGAGGGGAAGGGAAGACACCGATTCTTCTTCAAATCTGCATGTGATGGAAGTCTTCCTGGCTCCCAGGGCTGGGGTGAGACTTTTTTTTTTTTTTAAGGAAGAGAGAGAGAGAGAGAGAGAGAAAGATAGAGAGAGAGAGAAAGATAGAGAGAGAGAGAAAGGGAGAGGAAGAGAGAGCCACAAGTTTAGTATTTGCTTTGTGTGTGTGTCTCCTGCAGACAGCACAAGAATGATGGGTAGGCACAGGGCTAGTATCCAAGCTTTCACACCCAGACACACTGAGAAAGAGTCCTAGAAGGCTGCTCTCCTCTAGGTAGTGCACCGTGTTGCTATGTGCACGGCCCAGGTTCGATCTCAGCACCCACCACATTGAAGGAAGTTTTGGTGCTGTGGTCTTTCACTGTCTCTCTTGATCTGCTTCTCTGTCTAAAAAAAAAAAAAAAAAAAAAAAAAAGTGAAGCGGACTATTCAAGTTAAAAAGAAAAAGATGAAAGAAAGAAAGAAAGAGAAAAGGAAAGAAAGGAGGGAGGGGAGAAAGGAAGAAATAAAGAGAGAAAGAAAGGAGGGAAGGAAGGAAGGAAAAAAGAAAAAGAATGGAAGAGGAAATAAAGGAGGGAAGGATGAGATGAAAGGAGGAATAAAGAAGAGAGGGAAGGAAGAATGAAAGAGAGGAAGAAAGAAAAGAGGAAAGAAAAGGAGTAAGTAAGGAGAAAGAGAAGGAATGAAAGACAGAGAAGGAGGAGGAGGAGAAGGAAGAGGAGGAGGAAAAGGAGGAAGAGGACAAAGAGGAGGAAGAGGAGGAGGAGAAAGAGGAGGATGAAGAGGAAGAGGAGGAGGAAGAAGAAGATGAGGAAGAGGAGGAGTAGTAGAAGGAGGAAGAGGAGGGAGAAGAGGAGAAAAAGGAGGAGGAGAAAGAGGAGGAGGAGGAGAAGAGGAGGAGGAGGAGAAAGAGGAAGAGAAAGAGGAGAAGGAAGAGGAAGAAGATGACGAAGATGAGGAACAGAAGGAGAAGTAGAAGGAGGAAGAGGAGGAGGAAGAAAAGGAGAAGGAGGAGGAGAAAGAGGAGGAAGACAAAGTGGAGGGGGAGAAGGAGGAAGAGGAGGAGGAAGAAGAAATCTGCTTTCTGCCTACACACCCAGGAGGCTAGGTTCTCAGATGAAACTGCGCCATCAGGAGACCCACTTCCTGACAGTTCTCACTGGGGCTGGAGGTGGTCAGAGAGCAGGGCTTTGCTCCCCTGCTGCGGGGTGGAGGGGCGAGCGGTCCTCATCCCAGCAGGCTCTCACAGTGGCCGGCGGGGAAGCTCCGGTGACAATCTCTTGCCACTGTCTGCAGCCCCTTCCGGAAGCCCACAGCAGAGAGATCATGACCCTGGCTTGGGCTCAAGGTGAGCTGTCTTGCCTTCTGTTTTGCTCCAGAGCCGGCAACTGATCTGATCTCCTGTGAACTGTTTGCTGTAGGTCTCCATTCATTCCTCCCCTCCAGAATGGGGTGGTGGCATTTGTACCTGCCTCCTGGGGGTTCTGATGGAGAGGACCATGACCATGAGCCTGTGAACTCTGGGTGCTAGTCCCTAGTCTTATCAGTGACCTTGTTAATGGATTAGGTCTGTGTGGCCCTCCCCTTGGCCTTGGTGATTACTGGTGTGAACACTAGCTAGTGTGAGTCCCTCTATTATGGTCAGGGGAGGCTGGAGGCCATCAAGTTGCCTTTGGTCGTGTGATACCATTTCTATTCATTCTCCTTCTCTTGCCCTATTTCCTTCCTCCCTATCTTTTCTCCCTTCCTTCCTTCCTCCCTTCCTTCCTTCCTTCCTTCCTTCTTTCCTTCCCCTTTCTCTTTCTTTCCCACTAGGTTTATTGTTGGGGCTCAGTGCCTGCACAACAAATCCACTTCTCCCAATGGCCATTTCCTTTTCTATTTCCCTCTCATTTTGTTTTTCTTTTTGATAGAGGCAGAGAGAAATGGAGAGGAGAACAGGGAGAGAGACAGAAACACCTGTAGCACTGCTTTACCAAACATGAATTTTCTTACTATAAGGGGGGACTGGGACTTGAACCCAGGTCCTTTGATTATTTTAATTGCCACTAGAGTTCAGGGTTATTGCTAGGCCTTAGTGCTATCACTATGAATCTATGGCTCCTGACAGCCATTTTCCCCCTAGATTTTTTTGTTTGTTGTTATTATTAGATAGGACAGAGAGAACTTGACAGGGGAGGGAGAGACAGAGAGACATCTGCAGACCTGCTTCACTGCTCATGAAGTGGACTCCCTTCAATGGGGAGCAAGGATTCAAACCCTGGTCCTTGATCTTGGTAAAACGTGCACTTAACTGGGTGTTCCACAGCCTGGCCCCCTGAATCCAGATCCTTGGGCACTGTGATATGTATCCTTTACCATGTGTCCCAATACCCTATTTCTATTTATTCTTGTCTGAAGGGGGCGGTGGCTCACATCGAGGGGCTATTTTGTCCCTGAGAGGACATTTGGTGATGATGACAGAGGCATGTTTGGTGTCATACTTGTGTTTGGGTGGGATGCGGGGGGCACTGAGGCAGTTAATGGGTGGAGCTCAGACCCTAGTAAAGAAAATGGACGGAGTGTTGACACAGAGAAATTTGTCTTTAATAATAAGGGTTCTTTCTGGCTTCTCTCTGCCAGCAGGCCCTGTATCAAAGGGCCTGATCCCACTGTCCCATGGTGATATTCTCAGGAGGGAGCATAGAAGGGTTTCTGATCCAGACCCTCAGACCCTGGTGTGGTGGAAGACCTGAAAGGGCAGTTTAGCACCTTCCTTCCAAGGCTGTCTCTTCCTCTGCAGCCTCCACCAGGAGGAAAAAGGATGCCCCATCTACTCTCAGCCCAACACGCTCTGTTCTGGAGGGATTTCTGGCAAGAGGTCAGGCCCTTCCTGCCCCTGGCTGTCTGGGAAGGTGGGAGCAGTCCTTTGACTTTGCACCAGATTCCAGAACTTCCTGAGCTTTCTCTCTCACTCTGTGAGCCTCTTTTTTTTTTATTTCAAAATTTTATAAACGTTTTATTCTTAGGTTTATGGGATTGGACAGAGAGAGAGAGAGATTGATTTTTTATTTCAAAATTTTTTATACTTTTTATTCTTAGGTTTACGGGACTGGAGAGAGAGAGAGAGAGGGAGAGGGAGAGAGAGAGAGAGATCCCGCAGTACTGTTTCATCACTTATGAAGTTCCCTCCTACAGGTGTGGGTCTCAGGCTTGAATCCTGTTCTTTGCTCATGGTAACATGTGCACTCTACCAGGTGTGCCCTCTCCTCGTCCTCTTCCCTTCTTAGGCCATGCCGCCTCCCAGGAACCTGTTCTAGATCTTCAGGTTCTGGGTCTGGGCTCTGACTTTCATGAATGGTAGCTCCATTTTCTAAGAACCACTTTTTTGTTTTTGTTTTTGATTTTTTTTTTTTTTTTTTTTTGCCTCTAGGGTTATCGCTGGAGCTCGGTGCCGGCACTATAAATCCACTGCTTCTGTCAGCCATTTCCCCGCCCCAAGTTTATTGAATAGGGCAGAGAGAAATTGAGAGGGAAGTGAGAGATAGAGAGGGAGAGAGACAGAGAGACACCTGTAGGTGGGGACAGCTTCATAAAGACCACTGACTACACAGGGGCCGGACTGTGCTCAGGAGAACTGCACACCAGGGTTCCAGAATTTATTTCTCTCTGTGGAACCCCCCCACCCCCATACACACATTTATCCAGGTGAACTGTGACTGTCTCCTTCAAGGCCTGAGGAAGCACAGATTTTACAGGGCACTCCACTCTCTCCTGTGCAGTCCTGCTTCCACCAAGAACACCTTTTATTCCACACAGCACACCCGCTACTGATACATAACCACTCATCTCAAAAACTCCTCCTAATGTGAGCTCCTTGGAAACCTTCATTAACTTCTCCCCCCACACTCCCCCAGCCTGCTCCCGGCCCCTTTCTCCCATGGTATTCAGGACACACCCATCACTGGGTGACCCCCTTCTCTTATAAAACCTCTTGTATATGATGCTATAGTTATTTAATTATTAGGTTACCCCCCCCACACACACACACACACACACTACCAACCCAGCAGCTTTTTTCCTTTCTCTTCTTTTCCCAGTGCCAGACAAAGCCCTAACAGTGCATGGAGAACACAGCTGAAGTGAATATGGCAGTTTTGCTTGGCTCTTGGAATGGAGTGTGTGTGTGTGTGTGGGGGGGGGGGGGGGTATGGATTCAGGATGGGAATTTCTGCTTTTCTTCTTTAAAAAAATGTATTTATAAAATGGAAATATTGACAATATCATAGGATAAGAGGGGCACAATTCCACACAATTCCCACCACCAGAACTCTGTATCCCATCCCCTCTCTTGAAAGCCTTCCTGTTCTTTATCCCTCTGGGAGTATGGACCCAGGGTCATTATTGGGTTGCAGAAAGTGGAAGGTTTGGCTTCTGTAATTGCTTCTCCACTGAACATGGGCATTGGCAGGTCAGTATATACTTCCAGCCTGTCTCTCTCTCTTTCCCTAGTGGGGCAGGGCTCTGGGGAGGCAAGGATCCAGGACATATTGGTGGGGTCGTCTGCCCAGGGAAGTCATGATGGTGTCATGGTAGCATCTGAAACCTGATGGCTGAAAGAAACATGAAGATATAAAATAAAACAAATTGTTAAATAGTCAGGAACATAAAGGCAAGAATATTGCAGATGAAATTTGGGGTCTCCATTTTGGAAAAAACTAGTAGGTCTTTTTTTTTTTTAATGTATATTTGACTTTTTGGTTCATAGACCATAGTTCTGACCATAGTTCCTTCAATCTAAGCACTTAAGACTTCAAATTGGTAATCTGACTGAATTTTAACAGTGTGCTCAAGTTGTTAATACATCTTTAATAATGACTTTTTCTTTGAGATATTAAATCACCTGTAAGCTTAGACCAGGGAGAACAGAAGCAACAGGGAATTACTGCCTTTCACTGTGAGTGGCTGAGACCTCTGCTTGGCCCTAACATCCCATCCTCAGTCACAAGAAGAGCACTTTGCATGAAGTCCAGACCCAGGAGCCTGCATGGAACAAAGAGATCGTGTGTGACTTCACTCTACTGGGCCTGCGATCTCTGAGGCCTGAGGAGTGTCCAGGGCATTACACAGTGTTTTTTCAAAAATATTTATTTATTTCCTTTTGTTGCCCTTGTTGTTTTATTGTTGTAGTTATTACTGTTGTTGTTGTTGGATAGGACAGACAGAAATGGAGAGAGGAGGGGAAGACAGAGAGGAGGAGAGAAAGAGAGAAGCACAGCTAATACTGCTGTCTTCACCACCTGTGAAGAGACCCCCCTGCGGGTGGGAAGCCGTGGGCTTGAACCAGGATCCTTACTCCTGTCCTTGCACTTTGCACCACGTGCACTTGACACGCTGTGCTACCGCCCGACTCCCAGCGAGTGTTACACGCGTGGGATGAGGAAAGGCAAAGCACAGGTCTCGGCTTGAGACCACAATGGCTCACCTTGGGGAGGTATTTTTTTTTTCTGTTTTTTTTTTTTTTTTCTTTTATGGTGAGATCTGCTTGTGGAAGCCATCAGAGATGAAGTGCAGGTGCCTTGCTGCTAGAAGCAAAAGAACGGCAATGCTGGGGTGGGGTGCAGTGTGAAGTACCTAACTGAAACCGTATGTAGCTGCATATTGTTTCTCCCTGAGAAGGATCCTAAGGAGAAGCCAGCTCCATAGTGTTCTTCTGGTATAGGATGCACAGCAAAGCAGCCCTTGGCAGCATACAGAAAGGCCTCCTTTCTACAGAGGATGGGGCAGAGGGTGGAAAGACCACCTGTCAGAGAAGAGCCCCCCCCCACTATTTGTCACGAGCTCCCAGAGCTGTGAGCAATCCTCTGTGCTGACTTATTACTTAATCACTCACTCACAAAAATCCTTATCATAACAGGGAGTTGGCAGGGCCCGTACCGACAGGTGTCTGTGGTTCTGTTTTTTTTTTTCCTGTATTTTGAGGTTCCTGAAGCTATGTGCCCCATCCTTCACCTTGGACATGCATTTCTCCCTCCTGAGCTCAGACCTGAGAGCCTCGCACACACCGGGGCACCAGGCGTTCACCTGCACGTGTCCTGGAAGCCTAGTTTGATTTCAGGATCTAGGTGAGCTGGACTGTTCAGCAGAGGGAACCATTATAATCCCCAAACACACAGAAGCATCACAGTTCACAGCATGAGCTTTACAAGGGCAATAAAGTTTTATAAGCAGCTCCGTGAAATACCTAATACAGCCAATTATCCACCAAAATAAACTGATGGGGGAGAGGAAGGCTATATTTGGCTCAGACTTAATTATTTTGCATTTGAGCTTCTTTATTCCACACCATAAAATGCCACTCTGCCCTTATTTCCTGGTGAGGTTACTTCAGCCCCTCTCTGGTAATGGAGACCCTGTGTGGAGCAGACTGGCCAATGTCAGTGGTAAGAAAACGCAAAAGGTTTGACATCAATTACAACATTACACACAACATAAAATTTAACAACTCACATCAGGCTTTCATGGCTCTTAAAGAGACTGTGTGGCTTTTAAGATCTAAAAAAAAAAAAAAATTAATCAGCTTTTAAGAGTCCTACCTTTTGGAAAGCCCTGCTCACTTTCTAAATTGAGTTGGAAAGAGGGCCTCTTCCTACCTCTCTGTACTCACCCCATCTCTTTCATTTGAAATCAAAACAAATAAACAATAACAACAGCAACAACAAACAAAAATGCTTCCCCTTTCATTGAGAAAGGAGATTTTAGCTTTCCAGGTTGTATTTTTCCAGGGAGACAGTCTTCCTTGACTTTTGAAAGAGAAAGCAAGATGCTTTTCCCAGAGGGCTCTAGGTCAGGGGAATTCACAGGAAAACACAAGGATTCCCATTTGGCTTTGGAGGAGGGGGTGTAATCACCCCAGCATCCTCCTTAGGAGGTCTCCCGAGACCCCTCCGTGGTGGCCTGTGTCAGACTTTGTGTGACAACCTGTCCACCATCTTGTTGAAAACACCACAAACCCTTCAGCACTTTCTGGCCAAAATAGGTCACGATGCAGCCAACAGAGGGCTAGGTGACCTCTGCCCTTAACTAAGGGTGGTCTCTGCCCACCTAGGTCAATGAAGGCAGTGGGGAGGGGGGCAGAATTGGGTGGGCAGTGGCATTGCACCGTGACTGAGCAGGGGACCTGGTCCCATTGAGGGTCTGGGACTAACTCTGCAGGTATGCAGTGGACCACAGGGAGGTGTGTCTCTTGCTTTAGAGACATCCAGACAGGTCACAGACTGAGGGAACAGAGAGTCTTTGCAGATTTTCATGTGTCCCAGCACACTGAAAACATTTGAGAATGAGTGAATGAGTATGGGAAGGACTGCAGAGACGGAATTTTGTAGCTTTCCCTTGGACTTTTGCTGACCTATGCGCTGAGGTGTGTGAATCTAGAAGTTTCTGGGCCCTCAGTGCTCCTTGGGGAAAGAGGATAAATGTTAGTGTGTATGATTGGGGGGTGGGGAGCTAGGGAAACCCACTCGCAGTTCTGTCCTGATCAAGTCCTATTCCTGGGCCCTCCCTATATGCTCTGCCCAATTTGGAAAAAATGGACAAAAAATTGGAAATTTGGAAAAAAATTCCCCCCTTTTTTTTTTAATGTCTGATAACTTCCCCAGCTGGCTTTCAACTCCCTTGGCATATATGTCATTTTCCTGTTGCTCAGAGATAACAGACAGTCACTCTCTGCCCTAACATGTTCACGACAAGGAGTGTTCTCCAAAGCTCTGTGATTGCTCCTGTGAAGACCTGAAGACAAGACTAAGCAAAGTGGTCATGGTCACACTGTCCTGCGTCTGGTCTGGACTCACCAGAGGTTCAACTGTCAGGAAAGGTCAGTGCTGGCTGTCTTTCGCAACCCACCTCAGCTTTTATAAGAAGGCAGAGAGTAGTGTAGGACTTGTGCCAAAGACTGAGTCCAGAAAGCAATTTGCAGGGTTTGCCCTGGGGGTGGCTTGCAGGCAGGCCAGTCTCCATTTTAGGCATGTCTGTGGGTCCCTCTGGGAAAGAACGCCCTGTGAGGGGGCAGCCCTAGTGTGGGGGCGGCAGACATCTCCAGCACAAGCCTAATGCATTTCAGGAAGACTTCCAACATGCCAGGAAAGAACAAAATAGGAGTTCAGAATGCAATTAGACCAGAATGTTAACACACGCACAATTGGGGAAGGTTTTTTCTTTTTCTTTTTGTAAGGGGGAAGATTAATGGGTTACAATTACTGATACATGGATAAAATTTCTCAGTTTTCTGCAAAACACTCTCACCCCCATCCTAGACCCTCTTCCACCTTCATGCACCAGGATCTGAGAGCTAGCCCCATCCCCAGAGTCTTTTACTTTGGTGAAATATATCAACTCCAGTCCAAGTTCTGCTTTGTGTTTTCCCTTCTGTTCTTATTTCTCAACTTCTGTCCTTGAGTAAGATCAACTCATATTCATCCTTCTCTTTCTGGATAATCTCACTTCACATGAGCTTTTTTCAAGTTCCGTCTAAGGTGAGGTGAACAGGGTGGATCGATCATTTTTTAATAGCTGAGTAGTATTCCGTTGCATTTATAGACCACAACTTTCTCAGCCTCTCATCTGTTGTTGGACACCTGGGTTGTTTCCAGGTTTGGGCTATGACACATTGTATTGCTATGAATATAGGTGTGCTTGATTCCTTAGGATGTATTCCCAGTAGAAGAATCATAAAATCATAGGGCAGGTCCATTCTTGTGAAAGTTCTCCAGACTGCTCTCCACAGGAATTAGCCAATTTCTAGGGGATATTCTGAATAGACTTTGTGGTGCAGAACCATTTGAGGTTCACAGCTAAATGGAGGGGCAAGCTGAGTGTTCCCTGCCCCTCATCTCCTTCCCATTATTGGCGTGCTCCGCTAGTGACATGGTGATATGACCATGACCAAACTCCACTGACACATCGTCATCACCCAAAGTCCATGGCTTACCTCAGGGCCCCTGGGTGCCACAAATGTCATGTGTCTTGTCAGATATTTGATTATACAGAACCACTGCTTGAATTGGGCTTCTACCAGGGATGATTTTGAGGGTGGAGAGATGGTTCACTAGGTTGGGCACTCACCTTACCATGTATATGGCCCTGGGTTTGATCCCTGACACCACTGGGGGCACTATGGACTGCACAAAACAAACAAATAAACAAACAAAAAACAAAAATCACGGGTGATGGATTGGTGATTTGGGGGTGTCTCTCTCTCTCCTTACCTGTAAAAATAAAGGATGGAAATTGGGTAGGGGTGTGACTCAAGCTTGAGGACTTAAATTCATTCTGTCACCACATTAAAATAAGTGATTTTGATAATATTACAGAGTATCTTTTAAATTTCATATTTATTTTTGAAAAATATATAGTTACTATGGGAGAAAGCCTGGAACACAGCTTAGCTCTGGCATACAGTGAGCCTAGAAACGGAACCAGTGGCATTTGTATTCTGTGCTCTTACAGTTTAAGCTATCTCCCTATTCCTAATTTTGAATTTCTTATTACAAATAAATAAAGAAAATATTTATAATATTGTAGTTAGCTGATCTAATAGATATAATTCTTGATAATCCTTTTGAAATCTCTTAAGTCTGTGGTGGGATAAACAGTGAGCCTAGACAGTAGTTGTGTTATCTAATAGAATACTTTAAATCCACAGCTGGGAATACAAAAGGAGACATAACCATTTTTATGGCCACACTTCTCACAAATCCCCTCCATAATTTTATGAGAAAGGTCATTAAACTTGTCGCTACTGCATTATCTTTGTTCTCGGACCATTTCTAAAACAACAGTAGTAGTTTTTCCACACTTCTTTACATCTCCAACATTAAAAAAAAATAGAAAGAAAGAAAGAAAGAAAAAAAGAAATAAAGAAAGCTTAACTGATGCTTTTCTACATAAAAAGCAAAGGGTTAGGTTTCTCATCATAAAACCTTACGTTGTTTACATAAAAACTGAAGCTAAAGTTGTAAAACCCTCTTGGTTAAGGGACACTTGGCTATGATAGATGCCACACTGATTTCTAGCACTGAAGAAGAGTGAGAGGACTTCCCACTGAAAGCAGCTAGCTCCCTTCTCCCACCCATTACTAATCAGCTTCTGCAGCTGAGGCAGGCCAAAGTGGTATCATCTCTCCCACTGCAGCCCTCACAGTAACCCCTCTGAGCAACACAGTAAACAAATGTGAGGTAAAGAAACTCCATGCAAATATCAGGAGTTCTCATCGTCAACTTGAATTTTCCAGAACCTTTGCTCAACCTTTAGGACCAGTTCCTGGAACAAATCTCCTAAATAGAAGAGATAAAGGCAGACCCTCCAGACTGTCATCACTGAGAGAGCAATCTCATGCTCTCTCACCATCTTTCAGGAGGTGCCAGTGACATTAGGTGAGCTTATTATTATTATTTATTTTATATCTGTTTCCCAAAGTTGAATGTATCAATCAAGCTCTTATATATTTATATCTCTGTCTCTGTCTCTCTTTATCTGAGCCAGCCCAGATTGTGAAGTCCTGATGACAATAAAAAAAATAAGAGTAGTTGTCCCACCCAACAAGTTGGGTGATCTCTCACCATAAGTACACCTTTCCCACTTTCACACCAGTAAAAGGAAGGGCTGCACCATCAGTACCTTAGACACAAACTTAGAAACTTCGATAGATGACAGATCTTATGGTGGCAGTTTTGCACCAGCTCCTGTTTGGATTCCTGCAAAATGCCAAACTGGGATGATCAGACACTTTAGGTCGGATGCACGGCAGTTTTGAAGATAGCTGGGAATTCAGTCTCTCTCGCAAACTCTCTCTCTCTCTCTCCCTCTCAGTTAAAAGGTATTGAAAGGCTGGCAGTAGTCACTGTTAGTGTCTATCCAGCATTCTGCTTTAACTTTTCTTCTACTGAAAAAATAAAGAAAGAAAGAAAGTAAAAAATAAAGTAATTACTTACTTTATTTTCTCCCTGTCTCTTTTTCCACTTTTCTTTCGTGATAGAGAGATGAGACAGAGAGATACGGAGAGAGAGCAAGGATAAAGAGATACCGGCAGTACTGTTCCATCACTCATAAGCTTCCCCCCTGCCCATGGGGGCCAGGGGCTTGAACCCAGGTCCTCCTGCTTGGTAAAAATGTTGGAAGCAATGCAATAGCAACCTGAATGCACACCTCCTAGATTTAACACAGCTGGATTCAGCGCATATAGTAATAAGCCTAAGGATCCCAGTTTGACCCCAGGCTCCCCACATGCGCGCGGGGGGGGGGGGGGGTTCCAAGGCAGCAGTGAAGCAGGACTGCAGGTGTCTTTCTCTCCCTCTCTGTCTTCCCCTCTTAACTTCTCTCTGTCTTATCCAAAAGAAAAATGAAAAAAAAAAAAAAAAAAAAAGCCTGCTAGGAGCAGTGTATTCATGGTGTAGGTACTGAGCCCCAGCAATAACCTTGGAAAAGAAAGTAGAATGGAAAGTGGGTGGTGTGGGGGGGGATGAGAAAGAGAGACACCTGCCACCCTGCTTCACTACTTGAGAAGCCCCTCCCTCCCTGGGACTTGAACCCCTGTTTTTTCACCCCACCTGTCGTTCTTTTTCTACAAAAGTAACCACTAGGGGACAGGTGGCACACCTGGTTGAGCACACCTGTTACAACGTTCAAGGACCCAGGTTCAAGTCCCCGGTCCCCACCTGCATGGGGAAAGCTTCATGAGTGGTGAAGCAGTGCTGCAGGTGTCTCTCTCTTCCTCTCCCCTTTTAATTTTTTTATTATCTATATTTATACGATGGAGATAGCCAGAGATTGAGAGGGGTGGAGGAGATAGAGAGGGAGGGAGACAGAGAGATACCTACATCTGTGTTCCAACACTCATGAAGCTTTCCCCCTGCAGGTGGGGACCAGGGGCTTGAACCTGGGACCTTGCACACGGTAATGTGAGAGCTGAAGCATGTGCGCCACCACCTGGCAACCAGAAGACAATTCTTCTCCAGCACAAGACACCATAAAGTTCTTGCTGCAAGCTACAGCTTGACCAGTAGTAACGCCTGACACCCCCGCTTTCCACATCTATTCTCCCCAGTTGGATTTGCCAGATCGTTCCACTTCTTTGGCAAATGATGAGCATGAGGTGATGTTTGTAGGTTTCCTTTGTTCTTGTAAATTTGATCACTGTCCTACATTTTAATGGAAATTCTTGTGTCCCTTTTCATGACTTGTCTAATAAAAACTTCAACTATTTCGTATACTAGAGTCCTTTTCCCTCCTTGACTGATGCATAGGGATTTTTATACATTCCAGAGACCGACCCCTTCTTGATGTGTGTGCTGGAAATACTTTCTGCCCTGTGGCTTGTCTTTTTCACTTTAGGCTCTTCCATCCTGCAGAAGTTTGCTATATTAATGTAGGCAAATGTATCCATCATTTGTTTCTGGTTTGCTCTTTTTTTTTTTTTTCTCTCAAATCTTGTGCGAGTCATCTTTCCCACTCTGGAATCATAAAGATATGCTTCTGGCCAATCTATATAATAAACTCCATGGTCTTTGTGCATATTGTTTCTCCTCCTCAGTTTTCTTAAAAGTACAGTAAGGAGTTGGCTTCTTCATTTGAACAGCTTGGACTGGGTTTGGTGTATTGCACCAAAGCAAAGGATTCTAGGGACGCAGGACATGGAGGAGGTTGGAGAGCTACTTTAGGGTCCTGGTGTATGATGGCGGAAATGGACCTAAGGTGGAGTCCACCTGCCATAGATAGATGAGAAATTGTACCACAGGAGTAGAGCCGTAGCACAGTGGGTTAAGCACACTTGGTGCAAAGCACAAGGACCGGCGTAAGAATCACGGTTCGAGCCCCCGACTCCTCACCTGCAGGGGAGTCGCTTCACAAGCGGTGAAGCAGGTCTGCAGGTGTCTATCTTTCTCTCCCCCTCTCTGTCTTCCCCTCCTCTCTCCATTTCTCTCTGTCCTATCCAACAACAATGACATCAACAACAGTAATAACTATAACAATAAAAAGGGCAACAAAATGAATAAATAAATAAAATATTAAAAAAAAGAAATTGTACCACAAGTGAACAACTGTTCTATGAACCATTCCCCCTCCCCCTGAGGCTGGGTTGTAGTGCATCAGGTTAAGTGCACATAGTACAAAGCTCAAGGACCCTGGTTCATGGCCCCTACTCCCCACCTGCAGAGGGGTCGCTTAGTGGTGAAGTAAACAACAGGTGAAGCAGTTCTTTCTCCCCTCCCGTCTCTGTCTTCCCATCCTCTCTCAATTTCTCTTGATCCTATTCAACAACAACAAACATGGAAAGAAATGGCTGCCAGGAGCAGTGGATTCATAGTATAGGCACCAAGCCCCAGTAATAAGTCTGGGGCAAAAATAAATAAATAAACAAAATAAGAATTTACCCCCCAATAAAATAATAAGGAAATAAAGTATAATAAAGATTCTCCGGTATGCTTTTGAAAGCAATATATGATCATTATAGAGGGTTTAGGAAAAGCAGAAAGAAAAATCCACATGCTATTTGATTACTGTAACAATCATCCTTAACCATCAGGAAATCACTCCCTAGGCCAATCATGTTGTGTTACCTCTTCCTGAATCACTGAAAGTACCAGGACATGGTTGCACGTCAAAGAAAAAGCAATCTGTATTGAGTTATCACTTATCTGGCTTATTTCTGCTATCTTCCAACTCATAGTCACAGCATTTCCTCAGAACTTGTGTTTCCTTACTTATGAAAGGAGGACACTAACTCCTCTGTTGAGTTATCATGTGTTCCAGTGCGTGTCAAATTCCACATGCTAGACAAGAGCTGGCCAAAGTCTTCCTTGACGAACTCTGTAAGCCTCTGCCCAGTGTGCAAAGGTTCCTGGAGAAACATAAAGGCAGACCTACAGATGTGTGTGGTGACTCGAGCTTAAGAAATCATGTGAAGTGAAAGAAGTCAGAAACAGAAGGATGAGTATGGGATGATCTCACTCTCAAGCAGAAGTTGAAAAACAAGATCAGAGGTGGTAGCGCAGAGGGTTAAGCGCACATGGCACAAAGCACAAGGACTGGCGTAAGGATCCCAGTTTGAATCCCTGGCTCCCCACCTATAGGGGAGTCACTTCACAGGTAGTGAAACAGGTCTGCAGGTGTCTATCTTTCTCTCCCCCTCTCTGTCTTCCCCTCCTCTCTCCATTTCTCTCTGTCCTATCCAACAATGATGACATCAATAACAACAATAGTAACTACAACAATAAAACAACAAGGACAACAAAAGGGAATAAATAAGTAAAAGATTTATTTAAAAAAAAAGAAAAAAAACAAGATCAGAAGAGAAAACACAAGTAGAATCTGAACTGGAGATGGTGTATTGCACCAAAGTAAAAGACTCTGGGGTGGGTGTGGGGGGAGGATACAGGTCCAAGAAGGATGACAGAGGACCTAGTGGGGGTTGTATTGTTATATGGAAAACTGAGAAATGTTATGCATATACAAACTATTCTATTTACTGTGGAATGTAAAACATTAATCCCCCAATAAAGAAATAAAAAAAACCCCACAAATAACGCATGGTAAAAACAAATGGTTTTTAAAATTCTAAAATAAAGTAAAAAGAAAGGTGAAGGCAGACCTACAGATGTATGTGGTAACTCAAGCCCCAGGGATGGACAGGAAGCCGGGAAAGACAGATCTCATGGAATCAGTACAGCTGCTACCAAGTCACCACAGCAAACATGCAGGGTCTGTCCCTAGAGCCTCCTTCTTCCATTTATGACCTGTGCTGCACACACAGCACCTAAAATGGCATGGAAACTAGCTGGATTACAACAGCCACCAGTTGACCTCAGCTTCAGCCCTCTCCTGTGCTGAGGAGCTAATTAACAAAGAGGAAAACAATGGACTTCTTGGGGTCTTTCATAACTCCATTGTATTTCTGCCAGGTCTCAGATTTCACCATCCACTGCCATAGTGTCACCACCGTGAAAGAACGCATTGTTGCACCCTCACAAGAGCAAGGTCTTAACTCTGAGCGAGCGGGCGGGCAGGCGGTAGAACACCACATTCCTTGCCTCTCTGCAACTGAACCGGCCAGGTTAATAGGCAATTACATTCACACAAACACGCTGCTCTTGGAGGGAACACGGCTCATGTTGAGATGGTCCTCGCCTGGAGAAAGACTATTTTTAGGAGCCTTGGCAAGGGAGATTGGAGTGTTCAGCTCCAGCATGCACTGCCAAAGAATCAACTCCACCAGATTCCTTCTTACCCGATGGAAGACACAAGCTATGAAATAACGAGCTCTTTCTTTTCACCATGTTGGGGATTGTCTGACCTGGCCCAGTTCCCTGGGGATCTTTAGATATCCCTTCATGGAATTCTAAGAATAACTCCCCTGTAGGATAGTTGTCGTCGGGAGCCAATCTGGAGGATGTCTGATTAGAATCTCTTGTTTTGTCGTGTTTTGGAAGGATCATGGAGCCGTAGAGTCGAAGGTGAGCATCTGAATAGAACAAAGACCAGGTTCACTTTCAAGGAGCCCAGGGTTGTGGACTTGAGAGGAAGTAAAATAAAATAGCAAAAAAGCACAATATTTATGTGTTAGTCAGAGGAAGACTGATGGTTAAGTCACATGCCTTGCATATGTGCAGCCCAAGTTCAAACTCAGTTCCACATGGGAGGTGACATGGCTTTAGGGATGCTCTATTGTCCAGGTGTTGTTCTCTCTCTCTCTCTCTCTCTATGTATCTATCTATACATATATACAAAAGGCAGTTCAGAGTGGTAGATTCAGTCATGTACAAATTCCTAGCTTCAAACAAACAAAACCTCCAAGATGCCTCTGTGCAATCATCTTTATTTATTTATTTATTTATTTATTCTCTTTTGTTGCCCTGGTTTTTATTGTTGTGGTTATTATTGTTGTTATTGATGTTGTCATTGTTGGATAGGATAGAGAGAAATGGAGAGAGGAGGGGAAGACAGAAAGAGGGAGAGAAAAACAGACAGCTGCAGACCTGCTTCACCACTTGTGAAGTGACCCCCTGCAGGTGGGGAGATAGGGGCTTGAACTGGGATTCTTACACTGGTCCTTGTGCTTTGGGCCACGTGCACTTAACCTGCTGCACTACTGCCCAACCCCCCATCTTTCATAGCCTTTGCAGTCAAATCACATTTTTCTAATGAAGGCTGAGCTTTAAGTAAGAAATGATATTGTTGGATCAAGACTCATGTCAGGAGCACTGGGGTGAAAATCTTCAGATAAAGGGGTCAATTCCTGGTCAGATGCACCCAGGCCACATAAGACCTTGTTAGAAAGGCAAACCCTCAGGTTCCCATCTAGACTAAAGAGTCAGAAGCTCCATAGCAGGGTTGAGCATCTCCAGGATTTAAGAAACACTGTTGGTGATGGTGAGAGACACACTAGCATTTAAGGACCACTAGTCCACATTGATTCTTCTTAGCACAGCTCAGAATGACAGACATAACAGCGCCTCCTTTGAGCTCCATGATCATGCCCTAAATCTCTATCCACCTTGCCATCCCACTCCTGTGGAAGACCATACTCCAGAGCAGACTGACACACAGAAGCACTATCTCCTCCCATGAGCCCTGGCTCCCTGGATTCACACGCCTAGCGAACCACTTTCTTTTCTGGTATTATATGCCTCTGATTTTTTTTTTCACATGCCTCCATTTTTAATGGTCCCAATTCTACCCTGTACATATCTCCATTTTGGCAGCATTTTTTTTTAAACATCTGGATGTGAGTTAGTTTGCTTTAGTCATCTATCTTTCACATCTGACCAAAGCCATCGGACAGTGGTCCTTTAATTCTTTACATATTTCACTCCAGCATAATCACCTCTAATCCCATCTATTTTGTTCCAAATGATACAATCTCCTCCTTTTCCTTTGCTTCTTTATCCAGTATTCTGCCATGGGGTAGCTAGGATGCTTCCTATAATTTAACTATTGTAAAATAATGTGGCTATAAACACAGAAGCGCATCTATCCTTACGGATTTGTGTTTACATGCACTAGGTGTAGATAAGTTAATGCTTCCGAAATCTGTCACTTGCGGCGGTGGTGGGATGCAGAAAAAGGAGGTTTGGAGCAGAAAGGGAACACAATCCTTGATTTTCACTGGCACCTCAGAGTTGGGTGAGAGAGCAGCATTTTGGGCCACATGGTGGTAGCAAAAATGGCCGCCTTGCCAGCAACCTTCCCTGCGTCTAATCACCAAAGTGAAAGGCGGGCAAGAGGGTGAGGGGCGGAAGAAGAAGAGCTTTTATGGGAATATCTCTCACGAGAATGGGAAAGGGGAGGAGTGATCAAAGCACTCTAACTATCACTGGGAATTGACAATGCCCTGAGGGCACAACATGGCGGAACAGGTGCTCTAAGAATGTCCCAACTCTCTCAGGGAATAGCAATAGCCTGAGGGGACAACATGGCAGATGTGACTGCATCTGCACAATTTCCCATCAGAAATCCAATGATTTTGTAAAGCAGTGTTAAATCAAGAATAAAAATATTGAAGTAAATCAAGGAATGAAGGTTCTGGCATAATGGTTCACCCTTCTGTTTGGTATGATATCTTTGGAGCTAGTCTTCTCATGAACTAGTTTCTGAGACACAAGGTGACACAGATCTATCCTCCATGCTTGATCTCTGAGTCTTTATCACCTAACACAGTAAAATCATGGTAATTTTTCAAATGAGAATGGGATAAAAGTAGACCAAGTTTTCATTCCCAGACCCCTAATATCTCTAGAGTTCCTGACAAGACTCTCCATAATTTGACTGAATATATTTTCTGTATTCAAGCTTCTCATCTGTCCTGTAACATCAGTCTCATCCTATTGGCCCTCCCTATTTCTTTTTCAAGCCAATTCTTCCTACACTTTGGAAGCCCAGATCATCTAGTAACTATTCCTGACAAACTCAGCTTCTTTGCTTATTCTTTATATTTGTTTACCATGTCCCTTTATCAGCTATTACTTGGCCTAGCCGTCACTGTGTAGGAGTCTGAGTTTTTTACACTGGCATTGAGATTTTAATCCTCCCTCAAGGAAGATGAAATTTGGCTTTTCCTCTGCCCCCTCCTGAGGGAAAGGTAGCAAAAGGCTTAAGGGCAGGCACTGTGGAGTCAGAAGAGCCATGTTCTAATCCTGGCTAGAAAGAAACAAAGTGAGATTTCTGAAGTCTTCACTATGAAAACATCACAGAGTCATATAAGACAGAATAACTAACTCTGCCTTTTGGGACACAGTATACTGGCCAGAGATAGGAAGTTGGACACAGCATAGGGCTAACATCAGCCTGACGACAGAGCATACAGCCATCTGCTCAAATGCACAATGGACTGTGGGGTGGATGGATTGTAAGTGAATCTGAATGGATTCAAGTGCAACCAGCCAGAAGTCCGGCCTCATTGGCTCCTGCTTCTTTTCCTACTCAGACACATCTCAGCCATGGCTGTTGCTCCTGGGAACTGAACATGTGTAACTCAGCTAGGCAGTTAGTAAACTCTAGACTCTCCCCTACAGCCATGAGTAACCTATATCTTTGCTGACTATTGTTTATCTCAGGAGGGCTGAACTTCATGGACCTTATGGGCCTAGTGTATTCTTTAAAAAAAATTTTTTTTTTACTGATAAAAAGGAAACATTGACAAAAACTATAGCATAAGAGGGGTACAACTTCACCCAGTTTCTACCACCAGACCTCCATATCCCATTACCCTCCCCTGATAGCTTTCCTATTCTTTATCCCTCTGGGAGTATGGACCCAGGGTAATTATGGGGTGCAGAAGGTGGAAGATCTGGTGTTGGGCAGTCCCCCTGCTCTGCTCCATCACTGATGCTGTGGTCTATTTACATAATCATTGTTTTGCCTGAGACCCGCCCTGCTTGCAGGATATTGGTTAATCCCACTGGTTAGAACCTTAACAACAGTTGCTATGGAAGCTTTCTACCTTCATGCTCTTTTCTCCATCCCCTTTCCTCATCAATCCCATTCCCAACTTGCCATTTCTGTTTTTACCCTATAAAGTCCACTGCTGTTCCTGGTTTCTCTCTCTTACTCTTCTGCATCCCGACCTGGAGAAGACATAGAGAAGGGCTGGCATGCATAGCAGGAGGCAGCCACTTTGCTAGCTACACATGGCCTAAACCCGTTATGCTCACACCCGACTCTGGGGCATCTGCATCAGTGAAGAATTGTATTACCATGCCGCCACAAGTTCCTCGTCTCTCTCTCCGGCAAAGCTAGCCCGGCAATCTGGCTTCTGTAATTGCTTCCCTGCTGAACATGGGATTTGATAGTTTGATCCATACTCCCAGCCTGTCTCTCTCTTTCCCTAGTGGGGTGGGGTTCTGGGCAAGTGGACCTCAAGGACACATTGGTGGGGCTGGCTGCCCAGGGAAGCCTGGTTGGCATCATGCTAGCATCTGGAACCTGGTGGCTGAAAAAAGAGTTAACATATAAAGCCAAAAAAATTGTTGAATAATCATGAAGCTAAAGGCTGGAAAAGTTCATATGAAGAGTTAGAGGTGTCTCCATTAGTTAGTAATCCTATTTTAGTTATATTCCAAAGAGCCCATGACTATACTAATTTTTGGTGTGTTTTTTTTTCTACTGAGCCTGACATCTGATATGCAGGTGGATCTAAGTTATTGTCTGGGGAGATAATGTCATGGCTGGAAAAAGTACCAGAAAGCTGGATCAGGGAAGAGAGTAGCTCCCAAATATGGGAAAGTAGTATGAATATTATTGACTGTAAACCCCATCGATTTGACGTGATCTGGGGCCCATATTCAGCTTAGGAGTCTATGTCACCTCTGCATCTCAGTAGATCTGAGCTCACATTCTGTGGTCATGAGTAGGAATATTCCAGGCTCCCCCAATTTCAGAACCTATCTTCCTCAGGTGAAAGAGTACCTTGTCCAGCCTCCCTTCAAAAGGCCTAGTGTATTCTTAACCACAGATGATATTGCTTATGTTACAATACCTAAAATATATGTCTCCTATCTCTATACAGCCCTAATGAGACCTTGAACCCACTCCCAGCCACCCTACAGCCAAGTCTATTACACTCCACAGCCAAAGTCCCTTCTCTTTTTAATTCACAACATCTACCCTCAGTTTTCTCAAGGACGATCATGTTACTTTCCCTACAACAGTCCCGTCTATTAAAGGAGAATCTAATGAACCCCCTGAATGAGAATCCACAAAGGAGACAACCACAGTGGGAAAATTAAACAAATGAGAAAACACACCTAATTTATAAGAGTGTTCTATATTCAGCCACTCATTCTCTGAAGATGCAGTATACTCATTATTATTAGGCATGAGTGAAGTCAAACACTCAAAGCTGACCCACACCTTTACCCAAATAAAAGAAAAAAAATCAATCAATTTTTCAATGGGTTATCTGATTTTCAGATGTTTCAAACAGGGACTTTGAGCATTCTGAATCACAGGAGGCCTACTGTGGGGGCTGGTTCTCTTCTGCAAATCAGCTGGTGACCATGGAGGAGGAAGGGGGGAGATGGGCCACCCAGGAGTCCTGGGGGCCCTTGCTGATGATGGCAAGTGCATAGAGAGGAATCATGACCTCCTCCAGGACAAGCTTCAGAGAGACAATTCAATATATTCAGGGGTATTAGCAGGTAGATATACCCCAGGGTTAGGAAAATGTCAAGATAATCATTAAGTCACAAACAATACCGGGTTAAGACTTGACCTATTAGGAGTTTGTTAATTATTGGGAAATTACCACATAAGGTCTGGTCATTAGCTCACCATGCATAGGCAGGCTCCTCTCTAAAGGTGAATCATGAGTACCTCAGGACAAGGCAAAAGCAGGATATTTGTGGTGGGTTTCAGTTGGCCATATACAGTAATTTATGGCCTTTGTTCAAAAGGAAAACAACATCACCAGCCATGGGGTTAAGTATGGATCTGTCTACAGCCTCTCCTGTGAGGAAGCAGCTTGGGGCTGAACCTCTCAGACCCTCATGGAGATGATGGCCTGGATTTCCCAGACAGCGGGCTTCTCCCCACAGCCTGGGAGGAGGCTTGAGGTTGTATTTTTAATCAGCTCCCAGGAGATACAAGCATTAAGTGACCCACTGTAGACTCTATGTGCTTGTGAAGAGATGCCAAGTAGGCCCTATGCAATTTGATAGACATGTTCTCTGTTAGAACTGCACAGAATCGTATCTGGTCTGTGGTAAGAGCTATAGATTCATTGACAAGGCGAGGACTTTGAAATGCAGAGAGACAGATTTAACCATCTAGGGCTCTGTTTCCCCATAAACCAAGTATTTTTTAAAAAATATTTTTATGGGTGGGGTGGCAGTTTGCAGTAAATACAGTTATTGATACATGTATAAAGTTTGAAATAAGGGGAGCCGGGCAGTAGCACAGCAGGTTAAAGGCACATGGTGCGAATCACAAGGACTCGCATAAGGATCCCGGTTGGAGCCCCCCGGCTCCCCACCTGCAAGGGAGTCACTTCACAGGCGGTGAAGGAGGTCTGCAGGTGTCTGTCTTTCTCTCCCCCTCTGTTTTCCCCTCCTCTCTCTACTTCTCTACTATCTAACTATGACAATATCAATAAAAACAACAATAATAGGTACAACAACAAGGGTAAAAAAAGGGAAAATAATATTTAAAAATTACAAAAAAATAATAAAAAGGAGAAACACAAAGTAGAACTTCAACTAGGTTTGGAGTATTTCACCAGACTTTCAGGTTCTGGTGCATATTGGTGGAGGAGGACCTAGGCTGTGAATGAGAGTGTTTTTCAGAATACTGAGACATTTTACACATGCACTGAAGTCTTATCTGAAGTTGTGATACTCTGCTAGCATTGAGCTGTGAGCTTCCATAGCTGTGGACCTCTCTCTCTTTCTCTCAGTATCTACTGAGAGGCTACAATTGGCCAGTACTAGCTTAAGCTAACTGCAACTGATTGAGGGCAAAATAATATCACTCATGTATTTATATCTATTTCTATCATCTGTTGACCCTAGCATGGGCAGTATGGCTGTAGAATGAAGGACTACCTGTCTCAGGGTCTTCGGTGACTGTGAATGAAGAACTCACTTTCTCATGGTCCCTCACCGCTCACATCAGTGCTGGGGGCTTCAGAGTCAAGAACCCTACTCTGCACCTGCTGGCAGCCACACTGTCTCTTCCCAGATGGGCTCAGTGTCACATGACTTCTAGGGGAACCCTGAGGTCATGTTTGGTGGACTCCAGCAAACTGTCTCTGGCGAATCATGTCAAAAGTATATCTTGCAACCAGCATTTTTTAAGTTGTAAATAATGTACTTCCTCCCTCGGATACTACCTAGAGTTGTTTTTTGTTTTTGTTTTGAAATAGGTAACAGATCCATCTGAATAAAGCTTGGAATTCCTTCTCATCCAGAAAAAACCATTCCTAGGCATATATTCAATGGCCACGAACACACTGGTTCCAAAAGGTAGATGTTTCCTTATATTTATAGCTACACTATTGACAATAGTCAAAATATGGGAGCAACTGAAATGCACAAGGACAGATGACTTAATAAAGAAATCATGGGAGGTGCTGTCTGGGCAATGGAACACCCAGCTAGGTACACATAATACTGAACACAAGGACGCACACAAGTATCTGAGTTCAAGCCCCTGGCTCCCCACCTGCACAGGGGAATCTTCACAAGCAGAGAAGTAGGTCTGTAGGTGTCTTTCTCTCTCCCACTCTATCTTTCCCACCCTTCTAATTGTCTCTCTGTCCTATCCAACAACAACAACAATAGGTCAAAATAGGTCTCCAGGGGTGGTGAATTTGTAGTGCTGGCACCAAGCCCCAGCTAATGGAGGCAATATATATATATATAAAATACAATAATACTGTGCAAGAAAAATATAAGATTGTATCATTTGGAACAAAATGGATAGAACTAGACTTGGTGTTATGTTAAGTGAAGTAATAGGTGAAAGACTACTGGATGATTTTCTTATAAAGTATTTTACTGATTTATTTATTTATGTATTTATTACTGGATAGATACAGAGAGAAATTGAGTGGGGGGAGGAAGAGGTAGAGAGACAGAGAGACACCTGCAGCCCTGCTTCACCACTTGTGAAACTTTTCCTCTCCAGATGGGGACCAGGGCCTTGAACCTGCATCCTTGCACACTGACTACTAGGTGATTTTGCTCATATGTGGAATATAGAGAATTAAAATGAAAAATCTTGCAAAAACAAACAGTAAGCGAGCAGTCTGGGGCTTTGCAAGAACTATCATGGTGATCAGAGTGGTGTGTGGGGGTGAGAGGGTGGGGCATGGCACTTTGGTTCTGGGTGTGGTGCTGCTCACACACATGAATGTGAATCTATCCCTTGAAGATCTTATAACTCTCTAAACCACTGTTTAGACCCACTGTGAAATCAGTAATAACAATAAAATATCCCCCAAAGAAATCCATTTGAATACGCTTCAGGAAAAACTTTTCTTGTTTTATTTGCAATGAGGAAGCTGGTGGGGCAGGTCCCAGGTCCCCAGCATCCCCTCAGTGCCTGGCTCCACTGTGGAGACCAGGGTCGCTCTCTGATGGTGCCACCCTGGAGCCCGGTAGAAAGTGGGCCCGTCACCTTAGCTCGTGAGTTCCCTGGGACTCAGGGAACCCGGTGTGGGAAGCCTGCTTAGTGCCTGGCTTGCTCTTAGGTTCTGAGCATTGAGAAGCAGCCCCTGTGAAGAAGCCCTTTCATGCAAGAGGATCATCAGCCTCTGTGTCAGCTGTCAGCACCGGCAGAGAGAGGGACCAAGAACCTTCTGCACTTCACTGGTGACAGTGAGATGTCACAACGAGTTACTGGGGAAGAAAAGCAGAAAGCAGTCAGTGCTGACCACAGCATGTCTGGGTGTAGGGGGATCTCAGTTTGCCCTGGGGGATGCTGGGAAGTCACATTTCAACCTCTGGCAGGAACAGGCTCATCAGCCAGCACGGGGGTGGTGACAGGAGTGACAGCCTGAGATCAAAGCCTCTGGGTGCCTTGGTGGGGGTGGTAGCTGGCCACTGTACTCTGGCCTCCCGGCCCCCATAAACCATCTCGGATAAGGTGGTGTCTCTGTGGGAACACGTGTGGCCATATTTCAGCTCTGACTCCAGCACTGCAATGGGGCCTGTGCGTGTCTGGGACTGAAGTTTCTCTGAAGCTGATTTGTGTCTGTCTGAATTTACAGCCCCGGGGCCAACACAATCCACCAGCCAGACCCACCAGTGTTGGGGCTCCACGCCTGGATGAGTCTCAGTGAGTGCCCGCCCCCAAGAGGGAGAGAGGAAAAGGTGGGAAGGGGAAATGCTTGCTGGTGATCCCGGAAGACAGTAGGTGGTGGTCTAGGGCCTGTCAAAACACTTAATCTTTTTTTTTTTTTTTTTTTCATTTTTCCTCCTGACTTATTTTGCTTTTTTTTTTTTTTTTCCTCCAGGGTTATTGCTGGGCTCGGTGCCTGCACCATGAATCCACCTCTCCTGGAGGCCATTTTTTCCCCCTTTTGTTGCCCTTGTTGTTGTAGCCTCGTTGTGGTTATTATTATTGCCATTGTTGATGTTGTTCGTTTTTGGATAGGACAGAGAGAAATGGAGAGAGAAGAGGAAGACATAGAGGGGGAGAGAAAGATAGACACCTGCAGACCTGCTTCACCGCCTGTGAAGCAACTCCTCTGCAGGTGGGGAGCCGGGGGCTCGAACCGGGATCCTTATGCTGGTCCTTGCGCTTTGTGCCATATGCGCTTAACCCGCTGTGCCACCGTCTGACCCCCTTATTTTTCTTTTTTACACTTCTCTGGAGTTCCTTCTGTATTGCTACAAGACAGTATGTTCCTTTTTTTTTCTTCTTCTTTTTTTTTTTTTAGCTGGCTAGTATTTCATTATGTGCCTGTGTCTGGGTAGCACACTTTCCTCACCCAGTTAGTTACCTGTCAGTGGGGACTTAGGCTCTCCCCATCACTTAACCTCCAAGCATAGCATGCTGGAAAGAGCACAGAGCTGGATACAACCTTTAGAGCTTATGTTCTTAGACCTTTGGATGAATATACAGAACTAGAGATCTATCTGAATCAATAACAATGAGAATTAAAAAAAAAACACCAGTGTTTTAGAGGCACCTTTAGGAGAACTCATCGTCCTTCTTGATCTTGGTCAAGCTGCCTGCACAGTCTGGGGCTGCAGGGACCTGTAGAAACTGCTTGAGGGCTGGCCAGCCTCCCCACTAGGAGATCAGCACCTCAAAATCACCTCCTTGTTCCAGGAGCTGTGACAACTACTTGAGGGCAACTCCAGGTTTCCTCCATGGGATATGTGCTTAATTCTACCACATCAAGCATTTTTTTCTCCATTTCAGTTAGAGCTATGGAGAGAGAAGCAGAGAGGGAGGGATACCATGGTAGCAAACTGTCCTCTGATATTATAGCACCTTCCATGTGTTGCTGGAGCTTGAACCTAGAACAGTCACATGACAGGGAAGACGCGTTGCCTAGTGGGATATTTATCTTCCTTCCTTCCTTCCTTCCTTCCTTCCTTCCTTCCTCCCTTTATCCCTTCCTCCCTTCCTTCCTTCCTTCCTTCCTTCCTTCCTTCCTTCCTTCCTTCCTTTCTTTTTTTAATTTTATTTATTGCATAGAAAACATCTGAAATTGAGAGGAAAGGGGGAGATAAGGAGGGAGAGAGACAGAGAGAGAGAGACACACCCACAGCACTCCTTCATAACTCATGAAGCTTTCCCCCTGCAGGTAGGGAGTGGGGCCTGAAACCTGGGCCCCGGTGCTTTGTAACATGCGCGCTCAGCCAGGTGCTCCACCACTCAGCCCCTCTAGCTCTCTTCCTTCTGTCCTTTCTTTCTCTTCTTTAATTCTCCTTCCCTCCCCCTTTCTTCTGTGTCTCTTTTTCTTTCTAGCACAGAGAAATGAACTCAAGACCACATAGTTGCACAATAGAACTAAGTGGCTTCTCTGAACCAAATTTTCCATTTTCATTTGGAGAGAGGGAGGAGAAGAGATGAGACTGCTCTGTGAGAGAAGACAGGTAAGTCAGCACTACTCCATTTTCTGAGGTGCTCCCCTGGTGTTATCCATGGTGCTCCCATGTGGTGTCAGGTCTCAAATGCAGGACCTCGCACACAGTAAGGCTACCACTCTATAAGCTGAGCTATCTCCCAGCCCCATATTCTTGGGATAAATGGAACAGGACTCACTTTCCTTGATATCTCTTCTTATAGAGAGCCTCAGCAGATTACAAGGTCTGATGTGTGCACAGTGTATAATTGGTGGTGTTGCGGACACCACAACAGGCTTGCCATCCCATAGTCTCTTCTGTCCACTGCCCACCTCCTAACAGGCCTCACCGGACTGAAGCCACAGAGCCCTCCGCTCTGCGACCCAGCAGTCAGTTAAGAGACATTCCCAGTGCTAGGCATGACGTCTGGCTCAATATGGGAATGAATGAGTCTCAAAAAAGTCCCAGAGATGTTTGCAGACGAAGGTCAGATGTGCCCTCAGCTCCTTTCCTAGGAGTAGAAATGCAGAGTTTGGGAAAGCCTGGGTGCTGAGGGGAGGTGGTCAGCATGGGTGTCTCAGGGGTCTGTAGCTGCCATCTTTGTTTCCTCATACTCCACGCAGGAACAGAAAGTCTGGATGCTCTTCGACATTCAACATCTGTCTTCAATGACTGACATGTCTGAACAATGACAGCCCTTCCTGAATCCCAGACTGTAATGCTAGGAGTGTGTGTATGTTTCTGTATGTGCCTATGTATATGTACACACATGTGCACACAGTGAAGCATGGTGGCGACATGGAGAGGTCTCATGAGACCAATAGCACAATGGAGTAGAAAACCAGCAAAGGCCACACCTGGACTAGATGAAGACTTCTGTCTCTTACCTTGTTGGTCTGCTTCTAAATTCTGCTTCTAAGACCCCTTCTGTGTCATTGGTTTAATCCCCCCTGCTTAACACTGTATTCTATTTACATAGCCACTGTTAACTAAGCACCGCCCTGCCTCCAGGGCACTGGTTTAATCCTCATTGTTTTGCATGCTTTTTCCTTCTCCCCTCCCCCTATCCTACATACATCCTCTTGGACCTGACTTTTCCACCTCAGGATATATAAGGACAAGATTGTGATTAGAGATAGCTTAGATTGCGCTGCGTTCCACACGAATAAAGACTGAACAGCGTACCACTCAACTATGAGTCCCTGGTCGTCTCTGTCTCCCGCCCGCAAAGCTAGACTGGCAACTGGTGCCCTGAACTGGGACTGGCATTACCTGAATGCATGTTGAATATTTCCTGCCTGTTCATCTGCTTCCAAAGGTTATTAAACTGACCCAAGAAGAGAAGATGTCTCTTCCACCTCACATTGCCATGTTGAAGTCCTAGTCCAAGGAAGATGCCATTAGAAGGTGGAGCTCTGGGGTGACTGACTAGCATGCAATGAGCTCAGGAAGGCAGAGCCATCATGAATGAGATACGTCAGCAGAAGGCTTACTGCTCTCCAACAAGCAATGGTAGCAAGAGAAGACATATCTTCACATCACAGAGGATGCCCTCACCAGAACTTGACCAAGCTGTTCCCCTGATCCCATACTGATCTCAGGTCTCAGACTGTGAGAAACAACTGTATTGCTTTTTTTTAAATGTATTTTTGTGATTTCTTTTTAAAAATATTTTTATTTTTTTATTATTGGACAGAGACAGAGCAAAATTGAGAGGGGAGGGGGAAAAAGAGAGGGAGAAAGACACCTGCACCCCTATTCCACCACTCATGAAGTTTCCCCCTGCAATTGGGGACCAGGGGCTTTCTATTATTTAGAACACACCTATTCTTTGGCACTGGGTTGTAGTGACCTAAATGGGTAAGATATGAACTTTTTGCTGTTGTTCTGTTTTATTTTTTATTTTCCCTATTTTTGGAAGTTTTTAAAATTTTTTTATTATCTTTATTTATTGGCTAGAGATAACCAGAGATAGAGAGGGGTGAGGGAGATAGGAAGATGGAGAGAGAAGAGAGACATCTGCAGACCTGCTTCACTGCTCCCGAAGTTCTTCCCCCAGTAGGTGGGGACCAGGGGCTCGAACCTGGGTCCTTGTGAATTGTAATGTGTGCGCTTAACCAGGTGCACCACCGCCTGGCCCCATTTTCTCTATTTCTTTATTGCCACGAGGGTTATCACTGGGGCTTGGTGCTTGGTGCCTGACCTACAAATATACTATTCTTGGTCTCCCTCCCTCCCTCCTTCCCTTCCTCTCTTCCTTTCTTCCTCCCTCCCTCCCTTCCTTCTTTCCTTCTTTCCTTCCTTTCTTTCTTTTACTATTCAGGACAGATAAAAGAGGGAAATGAGGGAATAAGGATAGAGGAAAAAAGATACCTGCAGACCTGTTTCACTGCTCCTGAAACATCCTCCCCCGACCCCGCAGGTAGGAACACAGTGCTTGAACCCAGGTCCTTGCATATCGTAATGTGCTTGTGCTCACCCAAGTGTACCACTGCCAAGTCCCCAGATATGAACGTCATTTTTTTATGTTTTATTTTTTTCCCTGCAGGGTTACCGCTGGGGCTTGGTGCCTGCACAACAAACTCACTGATCGTGGCAGCCAATTTTCCCCCATTGTTGTTGTTGCTGTTATTATTGTTGACTCTATTGCTGCTGCTATTGCTGTTGTTGTTGGATAGGACAGAGAGAAATTCGGGGGGGGGGGACATAAAGGGGGAGATAAAGACACCTGCAGACCTGCTTCACTGCTTGTGAAGCGACCCTCCCGCTAGAGGTGGGAAGCTGGGGGCTCTAAACAGGATCCTTGTGTGAGTCCTTGCTCTTTGTACTATGTGTGTTTAACCTGGCGTGCCATCGCCTGCCCTCCTGACTGTTGTTTTAAGCAACATCTCTGCTATGATCTATTGTATGGCTTTAGGAAAGTCACTCACCTCCATGTTTATTCATTTTTTAAAAATATTTGTTGCCCTTGTTGTTTTATTGTTGTAGTTATTATTGATGTCGTTGTTGTTGGCTAGGACAGAGAGAAATAGAGAGAGAAGGGGAAGACAGAGATAGGGAGAGAAAGATAGACACCTGCAGACCTGCTTCACTGCCTGTGAAGCGACTCCCCTGTGGGTGGGGAGCCAGGGGCTCAAACCAGGATCCTTACTCCAGTCCTTGTGCTTTGTGCCACCTGCACTTAACCTGCTGTGCTACCGCCCAACTCCCTATCCATTTTTTTTTCCTGCCTGTTTATTTTCCTTATTGGGTTGTTGAAATGATCATAGGGGATTCTATGGAACATTTTCCCATAAACAGAACAGATAAGGAAAATGGTGTGTGTTTGTGTGTGTATGTTGAAGTCGTAAAAAGCGAACAAGGATAAATAATATAGGGTTTAGAGATCACTTGGCCTAGTCCTCTTGTTTCTTATAAGAAGGGAAGTCCAGAAAATAAGTTTTAAGAGGTTCATCAATGCTATGACTGTGCGTGAAAGGACCGCATTCACAGGTGCTAACTTGGTAAGCGGCAAAGCAGAAGGCGAAACTAATAAAAGATACTCAGGAGGGCTGCGAAGGACTCAGGGAAAGAAATCATGTCCAAGTTTCTTCCTCTTTTTTAAATTTTTTTTTTCCTTGTTACCAGGCTTATCACTGGGGCTGGGTGCCAGCAGTGTGAATCTTATCACTCCCTGAAGCCATTTTCTTTTCTTTCTTTATTTTTATTTGACAGGACAGAGAGTAATTGAGAAGGGATGAGGAGAAAGAAAGAGAAAGACAAACACCTGTAGGTCTGCTTCACTAGTCATGAAGCTTCCCCCACCGCAGATAGAAAGCAGGGGCTTGAACCCAGGTCTTTGTGTATGGTTATGTCTGCACTCCCCTGGGTGCACAACTGCCCAGCCTTGTCTGGGGTTATTCTTCAATGCACCCAACAATTTACCCTGGGAATGTTTTTCCCTTTCATGAGAGTTTAAGATATCTCTGCCCTCCTTCCTCCAAGTTCAATGTCAACCTCTCATTTTGGTCTTGAATGTCTGTCTGCCCGCCATGAACTTCTTCAGGGAAGAAGCTAGGCTCCCCTGTGTGTGGACTCCTGAATTTCTTTGCCCTCCCTGCCTCTCCATGACAGAAAGACACCAGCCAAGCCCTCCCCAAGAAATGCCTCCTTGGGGGCAGGGTCTTGACCCTTTAGAATGAAGTGTGGATTGTGGCAAATTTCTCAAGATAATAATTGTGACTGGAAAAAAAGAACTTTCAGTTAAAAACTGGCAAACAATCCTTCCAGGGAGAGAATTGTCTTTTGTTCTGTAAAATACCTTGGTGAGATTTTTTTTTTTAATGTGAAAGATGAACTTGTCTGCCCCAGGACATGGCTCAGGTGAAATAGGTTGGAGGTGGCTTTCAGCCCTGGTTACACGTTAGAGTCACCAGAAGGATGTTTTGATGGACTGTGAGAGCCTGTGCCTTCACTTCAGAGCATCTGACATGACTGGACTGGGCTAGGGATGGGTAACAATAGTTGACTTGAGTATTTGTTGTGATCCTAGGGCCTTGTGCACAAGTGATTTATTTACCAGTGTCAGGGTTTTAGTTCATTCAGGTAGCAGAAGAGAGAGAGAAATGAAAAGGGCCCAAGTGTCTGGCTGAGCTTCACTGATGGGAGATGGACGACCAGGGACTCATGGCTGGGCTGTAGGCAGTATCTCTTTATTCATGCAGGATGCAGCACAATCTAAGCTAAGCTAAACTAAAACTAAACTGAAAACTCACAAACCTGTCCTTATATATACTTGACAAGTAGGGTGTAAACAGGATGTGATGTAGAGAGGGTGGAGAGAAAAGTAACTGGTGAAAATCAGGGTGTGACAAGGAGAGGGGGCAGAGTAGGCGAGAATTCTACCACAGAACCACCAATGCCCTGGAGGGAGGGTGGTGCTTAGTTAGTGATTTATGTAAATAGACCCCAGCTTTGAGTGGCATCAAACCTATGCCCTGCAGGCATGCCTGTGCTTAGTTAAGCAGGATTAGAGACAGAAGCAGGGGGGCTGGCATACTACCCAGCACCCAAGTGGTGGCACACCTGGTTGAACACACATGCTCAAAAGCACAAGGACGCGGGTTTGAGCTGGTAAAGCAGGTCTGAAGGTGTGTCTCTGTCCCCATCTCTATTATCCTCTATTCTCTCAACTCCTGGATGTCTCTAATAAACAAAGATAAAAAACCTTAAAAACAAAATAGTTAATAGAAGAGAAATGAAAAGAGACAGAGAGACACCACAGCAGTAGAGCTTCTTCTGAATTCATGGAACCTCCCATAGGATGCCAGAGCACAAGCCTGGACAATATGCCGGGCAAGGCATTCACCATCCCTGAGTAGCAATCTCTGTAACACTGGATATCAGAGTTAAAATACATTCTCTTTGGGAGTTGGGCTGTAGCGCAGCGGGTTAAGTGCAGGTGGTGCAAAGCACAAGGACCAGTGGAAGGATCCTGGTTCAAGCCCCGGCTCCCCACCTGCAGGGCAGTCACTTCACAGGCGGTGAAGCAGGTCTGCAGGTGTCGGTCTTTCTCTCCACCTCTCTGTCTTCCCTTCCTCTCTTGATTTCTCTCTGTTCTATCCAACAACGATGACATCAACAACAACAACAACTACAACAATAAAACAACAAGGGTAACAAAAGGGAATAAATATTTAAAAAATACGTAATCTTTACATATATGTAAAATATATTAAAATACTCAGGCTACATTATATATTAAAATGTATGTATCTTATTAAATATATATTAAATATATCCTATATACTATAGTAAGATATATATATATATATATATATATATATATATATATATATATATATATTACATACACAGGTACATACTGTGTATTCTATATCCAAATATATTTTTGTAAAAACTCCCAAAGATATTCTTTTTTCAAATTTTATTTTTATTTAAGAAAGGATTAATTAACAAAACCATAGGGTAGGAGGGGTACAACTCCACACAATTCCCACCACCCAATCTCCATATTCCACCTCCTCCCCTGATAGCTTTCCTATTCTCTATCCCTCTGGGAGCATGGACCCAGGGTCATTGAGGGTTGCAGAAGGTAGAAGCTCTGGCTTCTGTAATTGCTTCTCTGCTGAACATGGGCGTTGACTGGTCGGTCCATACTCCCAGTCTGCCTCTCTCTTTCCCTAGTAGTGTGTGTCTCTGGGGAAGCTGAGCTCCAGGACACATTGGTGGGGTCTTCAATTCAGGTAAGCCTGGCCAGCATCCTGATGGCATCTGGAACCTGGTGATTGAAAAGAGAGTTAACATACGAAGCCAAACAAATTGTTGAGCAATCATGGACCCAAAGCTTGGAATAGTGGAGAGGAAGTGTTAGGGAGGTACTCACTGCAAACTCTAGTGTACTTCTGTTTTCAGGTATATATTTTGCATTAGTTTATGGATACGTGTGAACATAAGCTCTAACAGAAACTGGTGTTTATCTAGGTTTTGGGACTTTGTTAGAAAGTGAACCACCTGAGATGAAATTAGAGTATACTATGAAAGGAAAGGTCTCACCCGAGTAATGAAGCTGAAGGGTTGTCATTCCACACGTGAAGTCTCTGGACACAGTCTGAGGTGAAGCATGTTGAGGTGACAATCGTTGGGTTGGTTAGGTTGTGATCGTCGGATGGAATATTATTTGGTATGGATTGGGAGAGGCATACAGGAAAGTGGGCCCTATCCAAGGGTTCCAGGACTGGGGGAAAGTAGGGGCTCTATAGTGGAGATGTGAGGTTCCTGCTGTCTTAGGGTTCAAAAAGACAATCGATAGTTAATGTTATCCTCACATTATTTGGTAATTGGGTTAACTTTGAAAAGTCCTTTTGTTATGGTTTGCTGTACAGTGTTGTTTTTTGCGGGCTAAGTTGTTTTCGCCGGGCTGGCTTCACGGGCGGGTAACAGACAACCAGGGACTCATGGTTGAGCTGTAGGCAGTATCTCTTTATTCATGCAGGACACAGCCGAGCTAAGCTAAAATCTAGGTACTCTACCCTAAAACTCACAATGCTGTCTTTATATATACTTGCGAAGTAGGGTGGAAACAGGATGTGACATAGAGAGGGTGAAGAGAAAAGTGACTGGTGAAAATCAGAGTGTGACAAGGAGGGGGCAGAGCAGGCGAGAATCCTATCACTGAACCACCAATGCCCTGGAGGGAGGGTGGAACTTCTTGACAGTAGTTATGAAAATAGAATGAAGTGGTTATGTAAATAGAATAGTGTTAAGCAGGGGGGATTTAAACCAAATGAAACAGAAGGGGTCTCATGCATACCAACAGTACAGTATCCAGTATCTTGTATATAGCTGTGCTATTGGATGCTTCTAATCTACTTGGTCTAGGCTTTTGAGAGAGTCCACATATCAAATACACAGCCTATATATTAAAAAGATTCAGTTTGTGTTTTGAAAAATTTTGAGACATACAATTGATTTTCCCCCCTCATATTAATTAACTGATTTATATGTCTACATTTTGCTAGGAGTGTACATAAACACCATTCCCACCACCAAAAGACTGTGACCCATCCCTCCCACCCACTCCCACCCCCCACTGGCCCAGGAAGCTACATGTCTACCCCTCACCACAGGGTTTTTACTTTGGTGCCCTACATACAATTTGATCAGGTCCTGCTTTTAGTTTCCCTTTCAGATCTTCTTCCTCAACTTCTGTTGATGAGTGGGATCATCCCATACTCATCTTTATCTTTCTGACTTAGCTCACTTAACATAATTCCTTCTTGCTCTGTCCAAGATGGGTCAGAGAATGTGGGTTCATTGTTCTTGATAGCTGCATAGTATTCCATTGTGTATATATACCACAGCTTTCTCAGCCACTCATCTGTTGTTGGGCACCTGGATTGCTTCCAGGTTTTAGCTATTATGAATTGTGCTGCTATGAACACAGGAGTACACACCTCTTTTTGGTTGGGTGTTATGGAGTCCTTGGGATATAACCCCAGGAGAGGAATTACTGGATCATATGGAAGGTCCATGTCTAGCCTTCTGAGAGTTTTCCAGACTGCTCTCCACAGAGGCTGGACCAATTTACATTCCCACCAGCAATGTAAAAGGGTTCCTCTGTCCCCACAACCTCTCTAGCATTTGTTGATGCTGTCCTTTTTGTTGTATGCCATTCTTATAGGAGTGAGGTGGTATCTTAGTGTTGTCTTAATTTGCATTTCTCTGACAATCATTGACCTAGAGCAGTTTTTCATATGTTTGTTAGCCTTTTGGATCTCCTCTGTAGTGAATGTTTTGTTCATATCCTCTGCCCATTTTTGGATGGGGTCATTTGCTTTTTTGGTGCTAAGTTTGCTGAGCTCTTTATATATTTTGGTGATTAGTTTCTTGTCTGATGTATGGCATGTGAAGATCTTCTCCCATTCTGTGAGGGGTCTCTTTGTTTGTTTAATAGTATTTGATTGTTTCTGGTCTGACATCTAGTTCTTTGATCCAGCTGGAGTTGATTTTTGTTTCTGGTGAGATAAAGTGGTTCAATTTCATTCTTCTGCATGTTACAACCCAGTTTCCCCAGCACCATTTTGAAGAGAGCCTCCTTTTTCCATTTAATCCTTTGGGGCCCCTTATCAAAGATTAGATGTCCATAGGTGTGGGGATTTATTTCTGGGCTTTCAATTCTGTTCCACTGGTCTGTGGGCCTATTTTTGTTCCAGTACCATGCTATTTTGATGATGATGGCTTTATAATATAGTTTAAGGTCTGGGAGTGTGATGCCTCCATTTCTGTTTCTTTTCCTCAAGATGGTTTTGGCAATTCTAGGTGTTTTCAGGTTCCTGATAAATGATTGTAGTGTTTGTTCTATTCTCTTAAAGAAGCTTGGTGGAACTTTGATGGGTATTGCATTAAATTTGTATATGGCTCTGGGGAGAATATTCATTTTGATGATATTCATTCTTCCAGTCCATGAGCATGGGGTATCTTTCCATTTCTTGGTATCAGTTTCTATTTCCTTGAGTAGCGACTCATAGTTTTCAGCATACAAGTCTTTCACTTCTTTGGTCAACTTTATTCCTAGGTATTTGATTGATTTTGCTGAAACAGTAAATGGGAGTGATTTCTGGATGTCTTCTTCTTCAGATTTAGTGTTTGCATAAAGAAATGCCACTGATTTTTGTACATTGATTTTGTAGCCTGATACCTTCCCAAAGATATTCTAAATAGGTTGTAAGGATTGAGATTGCCCTGCATGGAATCATTGTAGCATCTGCAACTTGGTGGCTGAAAGGCAGCAAAATACAAAGCAAGACAAAACAAAAAAGCTTATCAGTAAACAGGAGCCAAAAAGTAGGAATAGAGAAGATAAAAATAGGGATCTTAAGGTGGAAAGAAGCTAGGAAGTCTATTTTAGGTATGTCCCAAAGATTCAGTAATTTTCACCTGAGCCTGAGAGCTGACATGCAGGTAGACTGCAAGTATTATCTGGGAAGACGGTGTCAAAGTTGGGAACAGGACTAAAAGGCTGGATTAGGACAGAAAGTAGCTCCCAAACTTGAAGAAAGTATATGAATACAGTTAATTGTTTATTTTTTAATATTTATTTATTTATTTGCCTCCAGGTTTATTGCTGGGGCTCGATGTCTACACTGCGAACCCACTGTTCCTTCCTGTAGGCTATTTTTTCCCTTTTGTTGCCCTTGTTTATCGTTGTTGTGGTTATTATTATTGTTGTGTTGCTGTCGCCATTGTTGGATAGGACAGAGACAAATCGAGAGAGGAGGGGGAGACAGAGGGGGGAGAGACAGATACTTGCAGACCTGCTTCACCATCTGTGAAGCGACCCTCTTGCAGGTGAGAAGCTGGGGGCTCGAACTGGGATCCTTACATCGGTCCTTGCGCTTTGCCCCATGTGCACTTAACCCACTGGGCTACTGCCTGGCCCCCTACATTTAAGTGTTTATACTATCCATATGATCCAAGGCCTGTATCTATTCATATTTAGCACAAGCACCTGTGTAATCTCCAAGTCACTGTGGAAGAAAGCTTTTTTATTCCTTCTGCTATTTCGAGCACATCAGCTTATTTGTGAGTGAAGTACACTGGTTATTTATCCTATAACCAGTCAGGGTTTAAGTCGAGTGTCTTCATTCATCTGTTCATTTGACGTTTTCAAAGCTCCACTTTCAATACAGTAATGTAAGATAAATCACAGAGATTGAAATCATTTCTACCCCAAAAACTCCTCAAAGAGTTAACCTGTAGAAGCCCCAAAATATGGAGAGGGGAAAGTGTCACACGGAGAAATAAGGATGATGATTTTCAAGTTTCTCACTAGGTACAGGAGATGGGGGTGGATGAAAGAAAAGAGAAATCTAGGATTATGGGGATCAGGTAGAATTTCAATGTGAAGTGCTTGGGGCATAACTCACCAGGTAAGGTGCCTGCCTTACCATACACTAAGCTCCTTGTTCAAGCCCTGGCATTACATGTAAGCTCCATGAACTGCATCAGAGAAATTCCAGATGGTGAAGGAGTACTCTCTCTCTCTCTCTCTGTGTGTGTGTGTGTGTGTGTATTAGTACAGTTACCCCCTTTGGAATATACTTAAAGTGGATCTACCACCTTTTTCCAAAATAGATACCTTCCAGATTTCATCTTCTCTAGTCTTACCCTTAGATTCCTGATTACTAAACAATTTGTTCTGCTTTATAACTTAATTCTCTTGAGCTACCAAGTTGCAGATGCTACTGTGTTGGCAACCTGAATTTCCTGGGCAGATGACCTCCTCAATGTGTCCTGGAACCTCACCTCTCCAGAGCCCTACCCAACTAGGGAAAGATAGAAACAGGCTGGGGGTGTGGGTCTGCCTGCCAATGCCCATGTCCAGCAGAGAAGCAATTATAGAAGCTAGAACTCCTGCCTTCTGCACTCCATAAAGATCTTTGGTTCATATTCCCAGAGGGATAATGAATAGGGAAGCTTCCAATGGAGGGGATGGGGCACAGAACTCTGGTTGTGGGAATTGTGTGGAATTGTACCCCTCTTATCCTACAGTATTGTCAATCATTATTAAATCAATAAAAACAAAGAAAAGAAGCTGATCTGGGAGCTTGCAACACATGTACTCAGCCTGATGCACCACCACCCGGCCCCAGAGGCCATTTCTTTAAAGTTCACATGACCGTGACCTTATCTGATGGACTGTTATCCAGATTAGAATATTAACATGTGAATTTCATATAACAGTGTTCAATATTTCCATATTGTAAATAATTTAAAAAAAAATCGAGACTCTTTATTTTCCTCCAATAGTACAGACCCAGAATCCTTGAATAAACATCCTTGGCTAGAGAAGCAAAAAGAAAAAAACAACAACAACAAACTGCATCCTAGTGGCAGTCTGCAGGAGGCAGAGGCTCTTACAGCTTAATGACTTGCAAATCAAAAGCATGAGCCCCAGAGTGCACCTTTTGAACCCCGTTTCCATTCAGCCTACACGTCCTCATAATTTTCTCCCGTAGCATTTCTGTTATTTTTGCTACCAGAGCAATAACCTTCCTGGTGCAGTTTTTAAATACTGGAGGAGGAGCTGTCCAGGGATCTCAAAGCATATGTTTTTGATTCTCATAAGATTATGGATACCAAAGGAATAAAAATGAAAATCACTACTGCTAAGATATGAAAGAAAGTTTGCATAGTAAAATAACTTCAAGCTAACATTTGGACCCAATAAGGCCAATGGAACAGGCTTCCCCTCCCCCACCATGTTTTGGGAAAATGTGCTTTTTTTTTCACATTAAGTGGTACCAATAAAAAATAATGATTTTTACTCAGTTTATTTCTATTAATTAGATTGGCTTATAGTTTTCCAGGACATGGTTTTGTATCAAGCTATATGGCAAACACCTGGGCATAAAATACACTTGGCTATTTACTTCCATGTGGAAGAAATAGGTCACTGTTCTTCTTTTCTAAATCCTGGGAAAAGGTCAGTTCAAGCAAGTTAATATATTTAGCCCTCTCTTTCTGCCAAGAATAGGTGTTATATCAACTTGGGTCCCACAAAGTCAGGAAGTTTCTCTGAGAAAGGCAGGGCAAGAAAGGTTTGCCACTTCGAAGCCAGGTGATTCTGCACTGTGTGGATAACTAGGAAAGGTAACTCAGTCTGAAATCAAAATAAAGAGAGAAAAACAAAACAAAGCAGACCAAGTAGCAAGGAAGGTCCAAGAACACTGTTATATGAAATTCACATGTTAATATTCTAATTTGGAGGAGAGTCCATCAGATAAGGTCATGGGCATGTCAACTTTTCCTGAGTGCTGGGCAGAGCTCATACCAGGAAACAGAATTGATGGTTCAGATCCAGCCGTGCTTCAAGCCCCATCAAAGCTGTAATTTGCCGCATACAAGTTACAGCTGCTAAGAACCCCCTTTTCTTAGCAATCAGATGTGATGGATTCCTTCCTTTCCCACCTCACAGGCCTTCTGGATAGCCCAAAGAGAGATGAATGGGAATGAACTGCAAGACTTATAAAATATGGAGTGTGGAAGGTGGGAAGAGTGGAAGGTGGTGAATTATTTATTATTCTTCGGCTCAAATATCGGCTGCTTGTAAGATTTCATGTCCTGAAGCCACTGAGGCAGTATCTCCACTGAGAGGCAGATGAAATTACCTCGAATCTCTATCCCAGAAGATCCCACAATGCACAACAGTAGGAAACCAGACATCCTCCCCAGATGCCCAGAGGATCTTTAAGGGGTTGTGTTTGTCCAGACTTCCTCTAGTTCTAATTTTTATAATAGTCTCACTGAATTCTCAACTCATGCTCTTGTTCTTCTTTTCAACAGTTGTTGGAGTTTCTTTGCCCAGCACTGAGGTGAACCTAAGTCTGTGTGGACACAGAAAAAACATGTAGAGACTTTCACTGAAGATTTGAAAACAAAGTGGTGTTACACCACAGCACAGTAAATAACGACAACTGATCGCCAATGTCCCATTTTCCATGGTCAGACAACTTCACCAATTTGTCCTTAATCCCACCTCTCCAGAGAGAGAGAAAGGAAACAAGGATGGACATTCAAAAATAGCAATAGGACTTAGGAAGAAAGGGAAGGCAGAACCACAGAAAACAATCAACAAATATATGCAAAAATATGTAAATATAGATAGTTGTAGAAATAACAGTCAACCTACATCTGGGACCTTGGGGGAATCACTGCAGTTTCTGATGGAGATAATGGGGACACAAAACTTGGTGGTAAGAAAAATATAGAATTATACCCCTGTGTCTCATAATTTTGTAAATCGATATTAAATTACTAATTAAATGAAAAGAAATTCTTTTTTCCATAGCTTCCTCTCTGTGAATGCTTGAAATCAGATGAGATCAGGAATGTTCAGGGTGGTATGGACACAAACAAATGCTTGAGATCTAAGAGAGAAAGGAAGTCACCATACTGTTATTAATAATCAGGACCCCGTCATATTCTTTGCACCATGCTCTGTACTGTGATCACTTTGACCTTCTCACATAATTGTGAGTGTTATAAGATATTCCCATAGCTGTCTGATGACCATCAGCTTAATGATTTCTGGAAATTAATATCCACTCTCTGCCAACCAAGCAAGACTTTTCAGATGCTGGAAAGTTCCCTCAGGCACTGGGGATGTGGCATCCAAGTTGATGTGTCCTAGAAAGTCATTATTTTAAACAGGACCAAATAGTCTTGATGATGGTTTCAAAGAGTAGAGAAGTGAGTAATGGATATATATATATATATATATATATATATATATATATCCATTGATATATGCCCATATTCCTTAATATATATATGAAAAGGCAGGAAGAGTTAAATAATAACTGTGACTTCATAGACATGAAGCTGTGTTGATTAAATAATGAGGGATGAATCTATCAGAAACATTTACTGAATTAATAATTTTTTGAGGAAAAGGAAGGTCATGCTCTTCTTAATAAATTTTTATTTTGGAAAGATTTTAGTCTTACTGAGAAATTTACACTGGCTTCATATACGTTTCATCCAGTCTCCCCTAATGTTTACATATTACTTAAATCAAAGCTTAGAAATTAACATCAGACGTTACTTCTAACTAAACGCAAGATTGGTTGGAATTTGGTAGTTTTTCCATTAGGTTCTTTTTCACTTCCAGGATTGTACTCTCTGTAATGTCACTTATTTTTAGTGACAGTTACTCAGTCTTATTTTTCTGTGATATTCATAGTTTTGAAAAACACTGGCTGAGCACTCTTTAGGCTATTTCTCACTTAAGATTCACCAATGCTATTCTCAGGATTAGAGTAGGACCTGGGATTTGGGAAGAACACCACAGAAGAAAAATCTTTAGTCAACACTTGAGAAATATGTTTTCACTAACTATGTTTCCACTCTTCTTTATTCTAATTATTTCTCCCCAAATGAACTCACAGTCTGAGGAAATCAGTGGGTGGCATATAGACAGGATTCTTGGAAGGAAATTAGAATTTGGAAGGGAATAAAGCACCTGGCTTCCTTGAACATATCTCACACCTGAAGAAACTGTGTCTTTCTAGAGCAGTTTTTCATATGTTTGTTAGCCTTTTGGATCTCCTCTGATGTGAATGTTTTGTTCATATCCTCTGCCCATTTTTGAATGGGGTCATTTGCTTTTTAGGTGCTAAGTTTGCTGAGCTCTTTATATATTTTGGTGATTAGTTTCTTGTCTGATGTATGGCATGTGAAGATCTTCTCCCATTCTGTGAGGGGTCTCTTTGTTTGTTTAATAGTTTCTTTGGATGTTCAGAAGCTTTTCAATTTGATGTAGTACCATTGGTTTGTTTCTGCTTTAGTCTTTCTTGCAGTTGGGTTTATTTCATCAAAGATGTCCTTGAGGTGTAGGTGGGAAAGTGCTTTACCAATGTTTTCCTCTAAGTATTTGATTGTTTCTGGTCTAACATTCAGAGACATCAGGTGTGGAATGACAACCCTTCAGCTTCATCACTCGGGTGAGACCTTTCCTTTCATAGTATTCTCTAATTCCATCCCAGGTGGTTCACTTTCTAACAAAGTCCCAAAACCTAGATATAGACCAGGTTCTGTGAGAGAGAGCATATGTTCACACATATCCATAAACTAGTGCAAAATATATACCTGAAAGCAGAAGTACACTAGAGTTTGCAGTGAGTACCTCCCTAACACTTCCTGTCCACTATTCCAACCTTTGGGTCCATAATTGCTCAACAATTTGTTTGGCTTTGTATGTTAACTCTCTTTTCAGCCACCAGGTTCCAGATGCCATCAGGATGCCGGCCAGGCTTCCCTGGACTGAAAACCCCACCAATGTGCCCTGGAGCTCCGCTTCCCCAGAGACCCACCCTACTAGGGAAAGAGAGAGGCAGACTGGGAGTATGGACCGACCAGTCAACACCCATGTTCAGCGGGGAAGCAATTACAGAAGCCAGACCTTCCACCTTCTGCAACCCTCAATGACCTTGGGTCCATGCTCCCAGAGGGATAGAGAATGGGAAGGCTATCAGGGGAGGGGATGGGATATGGAGATTGGGTGGTGGGAATTGTGTGGAGTTGTACCCCTCCTACCCTATGGTTTTGTTAATTTATCCTTTCTTAAATAAAAAAAAAACTTAAAAAAAATAAACTGTGTCTTTCTTTATACCACCCATTCTCCCAGTCTCTAGGAAGTAGGGAGGGCCTTTTTTACAGAAGTGAGAGCCTGAACCTTGTGTCTGTATTTCCCAGAGCAGATAGTAGCATGTTGGTTATACTTCCTAAGGCTCATCAGTCCTGCTCCTCAGAATGCCAACATTCACCTCTGTGTCTTCAGTTTGTGTTTAGGTTTTGTTTTCTTTTGTTTTACTTGAGTACTAATCTGCTCTGACTGTAATAGTGCTGGGGATTGAACCTGGCTCCTCTCACTTACAAGTTTTGATTTTTATACCCAGCTCATACACCCCATCTGTCTTTTCCACAGCCTAACTTGAGCTCAAGTGACAATCAGACAAAATGCATAGAAACACAGGTAGGCATGTGTGGAGAGGGGTTCCAGAAAAATCTTCAACTTCTGGTCTCTGAGTAGGTGCCCTCACCATTGCTGTCAGTTCTTCCCTGCCAGTAGGATTGTGCCAACAGTACTGGAGAAGCCTCAACTCCACTGTCTGGTCACACCACAGATATTTATGCTGTCCCTACTACCCTACTCACCATTTATCTACAGGTATGATAAATGGTGAGAGGAAGAGGATTTGCTTTCGCACACTGAATGCTTGAAGCAAAGTCTTTCAGGTTTATTGATTTACATTCCCAGATTTGCCTGCAATCTGCATCTCTCCATATCCTAGTTCTAATGGTGTTTCCCATGTCAATGATGTGGGGGGAATCTTTCAGGTCAGGTGCACCTGGCTTGCTTTCAGTGCTAAGCTTTCATTTTCATAATTAAAAATACTGTAAACTTACATATGTATGTTATCTGCTCTATGTTGATTGACAATAGCAGATATCAATACACCAACCTAACACACACACACACACACACACACACACACACACACACAATTTTGAGCCTCACAATGACTTTTTGGCCAAATTTTTACCCCATATATTATGGGAGTCCTCAGACTGCTGTTGTCTGGTGATGCTGGAACACACAGTATAGGGGTTAAGGCATCATGAGCGACCCAGCTCCTTTTCCAAGATTGGCTCCTAACTTGTGCTAACTGAACAGACAAGTACCTTTGGAGAGTAATATACTCCATGATACTCAGACAGCCTAGTCATGCAGGTCTAATAACACATTCCTGTCAATAAGTAACAAATGAATGTAGTTATTACTCAAAATTTCAAACAGCAGCAAAACAAACAAACAAACAAACAAACCTTACACCCTGGAGAGTACTTTATGAGCAATTGACAGGATATTCAAGAATAAATTTGACTCTTCCTGAAAGTCCCTTTGTGGCTCTACTTTAGATCCTAAAACTGAATAAGGTGAAACCTCTGCCTTTTACATGTCACTGACTTGCTATTATGTTGTTTATTTTTTGTCATTTTATTGATTTACTTAAAACATATTTGACTCTTATTTATTTATTGGACAAAGATAGAGGGAAATCAAGGGGGTGTGGGAGATAGAGAGACCAAGAGACAGTTGCAGCATTGCTTCACCTCTTGTGAAACTTTTCCCCTGCAAGTGAGATCTGGGGTCTTGAACCTGACCTGGGGTCTTGAACCTGGATCTTTACACATTGTAACATGTCCTCACCAGATTTGCCACACCCTAACCACCCCCCCCCCATCATCTTATTGGGCATAGGGCTTAAGGCTTTACAGTACAATTGTTGACACATGGTTACAGCTTCCCTTCTCCCTGGGACGGATGTCTGCAGAACACTCACCTTCAACTTAGGTCTCTTTCCCCCATCATGCACCAAGCCCCCAAGCCCCACTCCTTTCCCAGAATCTTTTTCTTTGGTGCAATATACCACACCCAGTCCAAGTTTCACTTTGTCTTTTCTTTTTCTGTCCTGGAACCTGGGGCCCATTTCATTTCCCCAAGTACTGTGGGCAATGACATGAGCTCATGGACAGTGCATTTAGGCTTTATGGATGAGTGACTGTAGCGCTGTAGAAAGGGCCAGAGGAGGCTGAGGATGGACGACACAAGTATGCCAATGTCTGTAGCATTGGTGCTAGTGATGCTGCCTCTGACTCTACCACAGCTGTAAATTCTCTCAGTGTCCTCCTCATCCATGCACCTCTCCCTATGCATGTCTTCCCTGCACCTTCTCCCCAGAGTCCACCTGCCTTGGCCTCTGCTGAAGCCTGGGTTTCCCCAAGCTTAGATTTGTACAAATGCCATCCTTGACCTCGGTCTGTGACCTGCTCTCCTTAGAGTTCACCTCTGTGTCCCTGATCCAGTCCCTATGCCTGTCCTCCACTCTAAGAGAAGAAAGGGAAAAAAATAAAAGCCCCAAGTAAGCTATTCTCCAAACAACCATCACAGTCCAGAAATGAACCATGTTTAGGGCTAGTTCTACAAATCTTATATCCCCTGTCTGATCATGCTAAGCCCACTCCTGGGCTTCTTCAGGCTTGCTTCCCTAGTAGGCAATGTTTCGCTACTCAGCTGGATGGAATTAATCTCTTAGGTGGTTAATTTCTCTTCGCGTCCCCCACTTGCCATTCCGTCCAAGGTTGCACACTAGGCTGGTAGTGTGTGGGGCTGCTGGGGGAATGTCCCTGTCTGAGCTTCAGGTCTCAGTGCCTTCACTTGCTAACTGGGTGTTCTGATCACTTACTCAGTTTCCAAGTCTCCAAGCTGCAACATTTTCACAATAGAGGGCATGAGTCCTAGCTTCCACAATTATATTAGCAATTGTGAAAGAAGGTAGTTCTTGAGTGTCCTGCATGAGGACAGAAAAGTGATGCATCTTAATATGGAAGGGATTTGGAGGATGGCAGTGAACCAAATCAAACTAATTGACAATGAACTTAGTACACACACATATAAAGGCATTAATACTCTTACTAAAATTGTAAGCAAATTCCACTTAAATTCCTTAACAAAAAGACCTCTGCTCATGTCCATTAATGTCTAAAACTACGTTTCTTAATCCTGAAGGGTTTCAGAAGAAAGTTGGGGAAAACACACACACACACACACACACACACACACACACACACACACACACAGAGAGAGAGAGAGAGAGAGAGAGAGAGAGAGAGAAGTGGTGAATTTCAAACTGAATATTTAATTTTCACAAAACTTGGGCTGAAAGGCCCAACAATTTCTAGGGCTGGGAAGGTTGAAATTCATCAGACCACATGGCTTCTTGAGTCACAAAATCATGACTAGGGCTTATGAAGGAGGCCTCTAGCATCAAATATTTGTTGGGTGTGTGTGTGGGGGGGGAGCGTTATTTTAAACATAAGACAGAGAGTGAAACCGATATTCTTTATGCATTTCTTTTGAGTTACGGCCTGGTCTGGCATTCATTTGAGCCAAGCATTGCCGCTGTGGCAGGACAAATCAGAAAGGGCCCAGGAATCCAGAAACTGTAGGCATTCAGAGCTGCTTGATGTGGATTCAGGCAGAACATACTGGAGAACATCCTCAAATTATGTGTTCTGTGTTCAAAGAAACCACAACTTCTCTTCTCTTCCCCCACCCGCCATTCTGCCCAAGGCTGCACACTAGGCTGGTGGCATCTGGGGCTGCTGGGGGAATGTCCCTGCCTTCGCTTGCTAACTGGGTGCTCTGATCACTTACCCAGTTTCCAAGTCTCCAAGCTGCAACATTTTCATAGTAGGGGACGTGATTCCTAGTTTCTACAACTGTATTAGCAAGAGTTCACATTGAGAAGCTGTTTGGTACCATTGCTGCCACAGGGAAGGTATTTCACAGGCATCCTTTGATTATTTGGACTATAAAATTCTGACTCTCCCCTCCCCATAATTTTTAATATTTTTTCTATTTATTCCCTTTTGTTGCCCTTGTTGTTTTATTGTTGTAGTTATTATTGATGCTGTTGTTGGATAGGACAGACAGAAATGGAGAGAGGAGGAGAAGACAGAGAGGGGGAGAGAAAGATAGACACCTGAAGACCTGCTTAATGGATGCCTTTGAGCTATAAAGAATCAGAAGAATCAAATGGCAGAACACCAGACTTTTACAAGGTTCCATGTTCCATGTTCACGATGGATTATGCCAGAGTAGTTATCTGGCCTTTCTTTTTCTGCCTACTCTTTAATACACACACACACACACACACACACACACACACACACACACACAGACACACACACACAGACACATACACACAGACACAGACACACACACACACACACACACACACACACACACACACACACACACACAATTTTTTGAAAAGGTTTTTAAAAGCCACAGAGGGGGAGTCGAGCAGCAGTGCAGCGGGTTAAGCGCACGTGGCACAAAGAGCAAGGACCAGCGTAAGGATCCCAGTTTGAGCCCCCCCAGCTCCCCACCTGCAGGAGAGTCACTTCACAGGCAGTGAAGCAGGTCTTCAGGCGTCTATCTTTCTCTCCCCCTCTCTGTCTTCTTCTCCTCTCTCCATTTCTCTCTGTCCTATCCAACAACAGCATCAATAATAACTACAACAATAAAACAACAAGGGCAACAAAAGGGAATAAATTAAAAAAAATTTAAAAAGCCACAGAGGTTGCTCAGTAGAAACACAAGGCACTCACATGCATGATGTCCCAAGTTCAGCCCCTGGCACTGCATATGTCAGTGATGTTTGGGGTTCTCTCTCCATGACTAAAGCAAATAAATAAACTTTTTAAAAAAAATTCCCAAAAAGGATATGGAAAAGTTTTCTAGAGTTTATCACAGAAAGGGAGCTCTTTAGGGGGCCAGGCAGTGGCATATCTGTTGAGCACACACATTCCCATGTGCAAGGAGCTGGGCTGAAGCCCCTTCACTTGCAGGGGGGAATTTCATGAGCAGTGAAGTAGGTTTGCAGGTATCTCTTTTTCCTTCTCCCTCTCTATATGCCTCTCCCCACTCAATTTCTGTCTGTCCTATCAAGTCAAATGAAATAAAAATAAAGGGAAAAAAATGGCCATCAGGAACAGTGGATTCTTAGTGAACTCACCAAGTCCTAATAATGACCCTGGTTGCATGAAGTAAAAAGAAATGAGCTCTTGTTCATCCCACTGGAATATTCCCGTTGCTTATGACCAAAGGGCATTTAAGAATCTTTTTTTGCTTGCTTGCTTTGTTTTCTTAGTAATTTAATAATGATTAACAAGATTGTGGTATAAGAGGGGTACAATTCCATACAATTCACACCAACAGAGTTCCATATCCCATCCTCTCTACTGGAAGTTTACCTATTATTTATCTCTCTAGGGGTAAGGACCCAGGATCATTATGGGGTGCTGAAGGTGGAAGGACTGGCTTCTGTAATTGCTTCTCTGCTGATCATGGGCATTGGCAGGTGGGTCCATACCCCCATCCTGTTTTATATTTCCCTAGTGGCATAGGGTTATGGAGAGATGGGGTTCCAGGACACATTGGTGAGGTCATCTGCCCAGAGAAGTCAGATTGGCATGAAAAAGAAATAAGATATAAAGCAGAACAAATTGTTGACTAGTCATGAACCTAAAGGCAAGAATATTACAGATGAAGATTTGGGGTCTCCACTTTGGAAAAAGATATTAGTTCTATTTTAGGTATATTCCAAGGAGTTCATGACTTTACTAGTTTTTGCCTTAGCCTGACATCTGTTATGCAGATGGACCCAAGTTATTATCTGGGGAAATGGTGTCATAGTTGTGAAAAGAACTAGAAAGCTGGATCAGGGAAGAGAGTAGCTCCCAAATATGGGGAAAGTACATAAATATTGTCGACTTTAAAACCCATCAATTTGTTCTGGGTCCCATATTGAGTACAGGACCCTGTGCAGCCTCTGTATCCATGTAGGTCTGAGCTCACATTCTGTGGTTATCACTAGGAACATTCCAGGTTGCACTAATTTCAGGACCCATCTTCCTCAGGTGGTGAGTAGAGTTTGTTATCCAACTTCCTTTCAGAGAATGGAACAGTGCCTACCATTGAGGGCAAGGCCCTATAGGGGCCCCCAAAGGGCTCCATTATGTTGTTCCTGATGGAGATTGTTGTTTTCGATGGGTTATGTTGTTTTCACCGGGCTGGCTTCACAGGTGGGTAACAGACGATCAGGGACTCATGGTTGAGCTGTAGGCAGTATCTCTTTATTCATGCAGGACACAGCGCTATCTAAGCCGAGTTGAGTTAAACTCAAAGTACAGTAAAACTCACAATGCTGTCTTTATATATACTTGCGAAGTAGGGTGGAAACAGGATGTGACATAGAGAGGGTGGAGAGAAAAGTGACTGGTGAAAATCAGAGTGTGACAAAGAGGGGGCAGATTAGGCGAGAATCCTATCACTGAACCACAAATGCCCTGGAGGGAGGGTGGAACTTGTTAACAGTGGTTATGTAAATAGAATGAAGTGGTTATGTAAATAGAATAGTGTTAAGCAGGGGGGATTTAAACCAAATGAAACAGAAGGGGTCTCATGCATACCAACAGGAGATGATCAGTGGCAAGAAGGATCTGTTAGAGGTCTAGGCCCATCATGTCTCTATGGGAATCCCAGGACTCCCTCTCTAGGGCCCCAGGTGATGGGGTGGACTGGAAGTGACTAAAGAGTCATCATTAAAGTATGCCAGTCTCTTGCCCTTATCCAACTTTTGTAGTCCTTACTTTGTATGACAAGGTTAACTTTGGAGTTAATGAGGTACAGGTATCTAGGTCTAAGTAGAAGCTATTTTATTAGGTACTTTACGGTGTCTTTTTAGAACTGTCTAGTTGCTTGCTTCACTTATTGACTCACTGCAAACTATTGCGCACTTAGAGAATGAGGAAAGTTTCTTGCTGTCTTAAAGTTTAAGAATCTTAAAGTATGTTGTTTTTGATCCGGGAGATCAGAACGACATGAGCTGCAACCTACCATCTTTTCAACCCATTAAAGGGGCTAGGCAGTGGCAAATCTCATTGAGCACAAATGTTCCAGTGTACAAAGACCTCGGTTCAAGCCCCAAGTTCTCACCTGCAGGAGGAAATCTTCACAAGTAGTGAAAGAAAGCCGCCGGTATCTTTTTGGTCTCTCTCCCTCTCTGTATTCTCATCCTTCTTGATTTCTGTCTGTCTCTATCCAACTAACTAATCAAAAATGATATCTAGCATACCAGAAAACTTTTACCATTTCTTTCATTTCTTTCAGTGCTCTGATCATCACCATTCAATACCTTTCAGGACCTTTGCCCTTTATGGATCATCTGAGACTGGATGCTCCAGACCACTATCTCTCAGACCTTCCCCAGCAACTCTCTGAGCATGTTGAGCTACCCCATATGTGAGCCCTGAAACATTCTCACATTTCCCACTTCCCTCTAGTCTCTACTCCCTCTTGATCAAACTCTATGTCAGTACAAACTCCCTTGCAAAGTTCCTTCCTTTTATCTCTTTCTCCTCCATATTAGATTTTCCCAGGTCACAGATGACCTCACAGATATGTCCTGGAACTTCGCTTTCCTAGTTGGACCCCTATCCAACTAGAGAAAGATAGAGGCAGGCTGGGGATATGGATCAGCCTGCCAATGCCCATGTCCAGCGGAGAAGGAACTACAGAAGCCAGACCTTCCACTTTCTGCACCCCATAATAATCCTGGGTCCATACTCTTCCCAAAGGGATAAAGAAAAGGAAAGCTTCCAATGGAGGGGATGGGATACGAAACTCTGGTAGTGGGAATTGTGTGGAATTGTACCTCTCTTATCCTAAGGTCTTGTCGATCATTATTAAACCGGTTTTTAAAAAGAAAATATTTTCCCAGGACACCCCAATCTAATTAGATCCAATTTTCTACTTACAACTGAGTCATGGAGAAAGACAATAACATGACGGCTGGTTGAACTCTCTTCAGACTACTGAGCAAACATTTCAAACATGTTACTTCTCCTTACCTCCGAGTTACGCAGTTGTCCTTCTATCCAGACAAACCTTTCTGTTCTGCTCTGGGAAAGCTAAAGCACAGCTCGACCAGTGTCATGCCGTATTATGCTCAGTCAACAATGAATGAAAATAAAGTCTTATTCTGTATTTCATCTCAAACTGAAATAATTCTCATCTTCACGGCTTTTCAAATTTGTTTCCAGTCATGAATACAGACATTTCTCAGTGCACCTTTCATCAACAGACTCCTGTGACATCAGTCAAGTCCTTATCTCCAACCCTCATAATCACCTTGACCTTGAGGTGGTTCTTGGCTGTCACCTTTCAGCTTACCATGGTCTTCTTCTTTTAGCGTTTGCCCTTCTTCCGTAGCCAGTCAACAGCGTCAGGTTGAGCCTGATGTAAAGTTTCGAGACCTCCTTTGAATGTGGAGAGGTGGCAGTTGTTGACTATGTGGGTCATAGTCTGTCTGGAGCCGCAGGGGCAGTTCGGGTCGGCTCTGGCTCCCCAGCGATGGAACATAGCGGCGCACCGGCCATGGCCTGTTCCATAGCGATTGAGGAGGGCCCAATCATAATGTGCTAGGTCAAAGCCGGGTTGACGCTTGCAGGGGTCTGTGATGAGGTGTTTGTTCTTTACCTCAGCTGACTGCCAACTCTGTTTCCAAGATACTGGAACAGAGAAGTTCAGTGTAGGCGTAGGGGACCAGATTGGATGACAAGACGTCAAGCGTTGGACAGGGTGGGTGAAGATATCCGCGTATGTTGGCAGGTCTGGTCGAGCGTAGACGTGGGAAATGAACTTGGATGATGCCGCATCCCGATGAGGAATAACATCGTTGCAAGACTGGCCAGCTCGTCATGGGGCGCGAGCGCTTCCACATTACGATCATCCTCTCTGGCATTATGCTATTCCACTGCAGAATACTGTGCCCCAGTATGGTTCTGTAGCCCCCATATCCACTTGGTCGATTCCAAATTATATTCCTCCATGAGGATAATTTCTGGAACCATCCGTTCCACCCCAGTTCCATGGCTGCCAGTTCTTAGCAACATCGCCCCGCTTACCATGGTAAGTGCAAGGAACAGTCTTGATTCACTCATCTTCAGAGATTAAAGCTATGAAGATTCTTGGCAGGAACTGAAAATCTCTAAATTCTGGTGATCTGAATAGTAATCCATCCCTTCTCCTTCAGGGTCACTCCTAGTCACTAAGTACAGCTGTCTCCCTCTTAAAGTTCTCAAGGCTTTGACTCAGCCTTATAGAAAATAGCAAGCTTGGGACTAATTAGTTGTCTTAGTACTATTTTGTAAAGACAAAAGATTCAGAGGGCACTTTGCCAGGTGTAATATCCACTTCCCCACTGGTGAGTAATAAGTCTACTGGACCAGAGGGGATAGAGATAGTTTCCCTGAGTCTTATCAGAATGGGGGTGCCCTACATTACAAGCACAGTCACTGAGTCCCCAGTGAGGGGAGTTGAGGTTCATCTTCCCATCAGGTAAATAAAAGAGTTGGGCTAGAGGATTTTGATGGGTACTTCCATGTCTGGAACTTTAATAAACCTCTTGAATGATATTATGCATAGCAGTCTTTTAAATATGTTTTAGGGTCCCTGGGTACAAAATCCTAGGGAAGTCTTCCAGAGGTCCTTAACTTTGAGACTTCCACAGCCCATAAATTTCTTGGTACAAAAGCCAATCTATGAAATGACCTCTTTGTTAACTTCTGTGTTCTGATGTCTCTTAGTTGGTAGCTAGTTAAGTACAACTGTGACAGTGTGCAATGCTTGCATGCATTTTCCCAATGAATGGCAGTGGAAAATGGAAGTTCAAAGCCAAAGTGTAAGGCAGTATGTGTGTTCCCTCCCTCTGGTGATGATACTAATTGTAGGCCTATCTTTCTGAGACTTATTTTCCTCTGTTGCAAAAATAGAGATAAAAATAATTCTTAACTTTTTGTTTACACTAAGGACTGAATGAAGATTGAATTTGTAAAGTTCTTAGCACATAGAAAGCACTTAACAACATGCTGCTAGCAAAATGATGATGATGAGGATTGTAGATTTATTTTATTTACTTTGTATGAGACAGGGGGTTCTTTTTTCCACAAGGGTTATTGCTGGAGCTCAGTGTCTGCACAATGATGCTCCTGTTCCTGGTAGCCTTCTTTTACGTTTTCTTTTTCTCCTCCTCCTCCTCCTCCTCCTTCTTCTTCTTGATATAGGGAAGAGAGAAAGAGAGAAACTTGAAGCACTGATCCACTGCGCATGAAGCTTTTTTTTGCAGGTGGGGGTTTATGGTAATGTGTATGCTCTACCATGTGCTTCATCCAGCCCCAATGATATTAGTATTTCTATTTCCTTGATAAGAGAGAGAGAGAGAGAGAGAGAGAGAGAGAGAGAGAGAGAGAGAGATGTCTGTATCCCTGATTTACTGCTTGTGAAGCTTCCCTCCTCTAGGTGGGGATCAGGGGCTTAAACCTGCTCATGACATGACAACACATGCATTTAACCAAGTGCCATATCCTGTCCCTATATTATATTATTTAAAAAAATATCTTAAAAGATATTTCTGTGACATATCGAGTGAGAGAACAAAAGTGACCAGAGAACCATTGTGGCATCTGAGGATCTGAGGGTGGAGCAGGAGACCTTGGGCACAGAAGTTCTATAATCTATCAGCTTGTCCCTTTTCATTTCTTTTTAAATAATAATTGCATCATGTAGTATAATTATTACCCTTGAGTAGTGAGATGAGAGATTAAAGGAGGATTTATTTGAGAAGGCTCATGATGGATTCTGAGGCACAGGGAATTTTCCTGTATCCCCAATGTCAGAGTGCAGATAGTTGTTTTAACCTGCAGAGCTGAGCTCCAATGAACAGCTTCACAGTCTGTGGGCCCCAGGCCCCCAGAGGCTGCTCTATGTTTTAAACAGAGTGGGCATGTGTGGACATGGTAGTGACTCTACCATCTTGACCAGCTGTGCCTTCCCTCCTGAGATGACAGTTTTTTCCATCCATCTAGAAATCATTCTTTGATAGAACTCTCCTGGAGTTTTTTCTTGTCTGCTGAGCTCCAACGATGAGTAAACTGGCAGCAAGGGGATGTGGTCACTGAACGGGGATTACACTTCTTACAAGAGCAACATGGTGGCTGTATTAGGTGCTATAGCTGTTTTCTGTGGCAGATCACAGTGATGTTCACTGTGACCCACTATAATCGCAAGGATCTGGGGACCCTTAGTTCTCCAAAAATTTAGGAAGCATTACACATCCCACCGAGCCATTCCTCAGGCACTGCTTATTACTTGTCCAATGTGGGAAAGGCATTTCTAAAACTTGAGCTCACAGAGCAGCCAGGAGGCATCATGTGTTCTCTTGAAAACTACATTCTTATTCAGCTTAGGAGCCTATGTGACCTCTGCATCCCTGCAGATCTGAGCTCACATTCTGTGGAGGGGATGGAATATGGAGTTCTGGTGGTGGGAATTGTGTGGAGTTGTACCCCTCTTATCCTATGGTGTTAGTCAGTGTTTCCTTTTTATAAATAAAATTTTTAAAAAAGAGAAAATTATATCCTATTAATAGAGGGGAGATAAGCATGTCTTACACACTGAAAGGAAATGTTGTGTATGATAAATGCTATGTTCAATATAAAATAAAGAGGAGTCTTGGTAGTGGCGGGCAGTGGCTCACCTGGTTAAGCACACGTAGTCCTAAGCACAAGGACCTATGCAAGGACCCGTGTTCCAGTACCTGCTCCTCTCTTGCAGTAGGAGGCTTCACAAATGGTGAAGCAGGCCTGCAGGGGTCTGTCTTTCTCTCTTCTTTAAAAACGTTAAATAATTGTTTTATTATCTTTATTTACTGGATAGAGGCAGCCAGAAATTGAGAGAGTGGGGAGAAATAAAGAGGTAGAGAGAAAGAGAGACACCTGTAGCCCGGCTTTACCACTTGCAAAGCTTTCCCCCGGCAGGTAGGGACTAGCAACTTGAACTCAGCTCCTTGTGAATTGTAGCATGTACTGTCAGCTAGGTGCACCCCCCCATCTTCTACTCCTTTCTTAATTTCTCTCTGTCCTATCAAATAAAATGGAGGAAAAGAAAAGGGAAGAGATTGTTGGTCAGCTTCTAATTCTGCTTCTAAGACCCCTTCTGTTTTGATCATCACATTAGGTTCACTTGCATTGCTTAACACTGTGGTCTATTTACATAATCATTGTTTTGTTTGAGACCCGCACTGGTTTAATCCCCATTGGTTAGCACTCTTTTTCTACTCAGCCCCCTTATCCTAAGTACTTCCTTTTCCACCCTACCACTTCAGCCTCAGGAGATAGAAAGGACAGGATTTTCTAATGAATAGAGATTGATTGATTGCACTGCATCCCCGCTCATCAATAAAGATTGAATTGCGTCCCAGCTCAGCCATGAGTCCCTGGTCATCTGTCTCCCACCCGCAAAGCTAGCCTGGCAAGAGATCTGGATGTTGGTGATGGGGATGACTTTAAGGTGGTCGTCTCCAATAGGCCACTTTGAATTTGAAACATAAATATCATGTAAGAGTGCATCATGTTCATTGTGGTCTTGGAGAGAGAGAGAGAGAGAGAGAGAGAGAGAGAGAGAGAGAGAGAGAGAGAGAGAAGGTGTGACTGGAATGCAGTAAGGTCAGTGAGAGGCAGATATATACAGGTTGGACCTTGAGCCACAGCCAGGAAATTTAACTGATACAGAGAAGTTGTCAATGGAGAATAAAGACCATGCTGGATACTGTAAAAGAAAGATGTGACAGGGAGGCAGGCATGGAAACAGGAGAGATTAGGAAGTTACCCTTGTGTGTGGGAGAGATAAGAGCAAGGGTAAGGCTAGGGTTGTTGTCTGACAGCTAGGACGAAGCTTTGAGTAAGTGGGTAGAAACAGGGTCTTGACCAAGAAGAAAAAAGGTTGGAGGAGGGAAAAGGAAAGGCAGCTGTACATTGTGTTAGATATACTAAGATTTGTATTTCCAGAACATGAGTAGTGGAGACATCAAACAGAGGCTTAGAGACAAGCATCAGGACAGAGCTGAGGGTGAAGCCATCAGAAGAAGCAGGGGACAGTACCACATGTCCAGGGTGAGGTGCTGAGAGCCTGGGCACAGAAGAGGAATAGAGTGGTAGAAGGACAGAGCTCAGAAGGAGGAAGGAAGGAAGTCTGGACACTTGTCTGCATCTCTAATACAAACTTCTTCAAAAAGAGAGGAGAAAGAATTTCTTCATTTTTTTTCCACCAAGCTCCTGGAATGTTCCCAAGCCTGAACAATCTTGTTCATGTTTCATAGTTATTTTCTTTTCCTACCTATCTGAGCTTTGCTTTGACTCTTTATGGGCATTTATTATTATTAACTATTATCTTTGCCACCAGGATTCTTACTGGTGTTTGATTGTTTGATGTTTGCATAATGAATCCACTGCTCCTAGTGCCCACTTTATCTTTTTTCCCCTCTTATTTTATTTGAAAGGACAGGTAGACATTGAGAGAGGAGGGGGAGATGGAGAGAGAAAGGCAATTGACTTTTGGGGTCTGATGACCTCATCACTGTGTCCTGGAACCCCACCTCTCCAGAACCCTACCTCACTAGGGAAAGATAGAAACAGGCTGTGGGTGTGGATCCACCTGCCAGCACCCTGTCCCGTGGAGAAGCAATTACAGAAACCAGAACCCCAACCTTCTGCACCCCCAAAATAATTTTGGTCCATACTTCGAGTGGGGGAGAAATGACAGGGAGAAGATGACCAGAAGGCTGGGAACTCCAACTCCATTAGGACCTGGGGAAAGAGAAGAGGAAAAAAGGAAGTGCATTTAGAAATAGTAACGTGTGTAGCTGTGACTTGGAAAAGAAGAGAAGATGGGACTATGGGAAAATACATGCAAATATAGACAGATAGTTGTAGAAATAATAGCTAACCCTTCTCTGCAACTTTGGGAGAACTGCTGTAATTTCCAGTCGAGGGAATGGGGATACGGAATTCTGGTGGTGGGGATGGTAAGGAGTTCCACCCCTGTTATCTTATAATTTTGTAAAACAATATTGAATCACTAGTAAAATAAAAATATATGAAACATGAATAAGGAAAAAGAGATAGAGATAGATAGATAGATAGATAGATAGATAGATAGATAGGACATTTATAGCTCAGCATCAATGCTTGTGAAGATTCCTTCCTGTAGATGAGGACCTGGGACTTGAACAGGCTCCTTGTGCATGGTAGCATATGTGGTCAACCAGGTTCTTTCTCCATGACACAGCCCTAGGCATTTAATTATTATTATTTTCTCTGTAGTGCTACATAGTTTTACATATGTAAAAAGTCACTTGAAATTCAGGAGTTCTAGATTTGCATAATCTGAAAGTCTTACCTATTTGGGAAAGTTTGAAGGATCAGGGAGGACACTACTAGAATGTTGTTTCCTTCACTATAACCTTTTGTCATTCTTTTTAAAATAGTGTTTTGTGTGATCGTGTTTAGAATTATGTGAAGGGAGATTGCTCTAAGCCACAAGGAGCTATGACTACCAGAATGATATGGCAGATAGAGAGAAAGAGTGTTTCTTATTCCCTCCTCAGGACTGAGCCCTGTTTGGCATTGCAGACTCTTAGCAAACTTCTGTCCAGTGGCAGAATTCCAGAGCCTGGAGAGTGGCAGGCCTACAGCGGAGGCTGTATTCAACAGAGATGCAGCCCCTCTGCCTCTAATTGAACATCGGAGGTGATTGCCAGGACTTCCCAGGCAGCATGGAAACCATTACATGGAAAGGCACTTTGAGATTCCAGTCATCTCCTTGGAGTAGACAAATAAACTTGGAAATCGTTAGCAAATGATGTACCCAATCTGTGTGGCATCTGCTTATTGCGGGGCGGGGGGAGGGTTTCTTCTAAGAAGCTTTTCATGGGGTGACATTATTTCTCTCTTATGATAGAGAGGGAAGTCAGCGGGGTGTGAGTGGGAAGGCATCTGTCTGTGGACAGGAGAGCCCAGGACTTGTGTCTGGAGCTGGATTGGGCATTCTTTTTGTGAGCAAGGATGCCGAGAGCTGGCCCTTCAGTCCGTTGCTGGCTTCTCACTCCTTGGAATCCATTCTGCCGTGAGACAGGGCCTTTTGGCCACCACTAAGCCCCTGAGAGGATGTTTTCTCAGCTCTGCCTTTTGGGGACTGGAGATGGGGGAGCTGCCCTTTGACAGGCTTTGATGACAAGCCAGGAAGCTCAGGGAGCCTGTTCCAGACACACTCCTGGCATGGCCTTCAATGTGGTCCCCTGAGCCAAGAAGGAGACTGAGTGGCCACATTGTATGTGAAGGCACTACCCCAAGGGCCTTGCCTGTTTCCAGCCTCACGGGCTTCAAGACAGACGTCTCTATATGTGATTCTTTGATAAATAAAACAATTCAAGTGTATAAAGGGAAAATGGAGAGTTCTTGATGTGGGTGCCTGTCAACTGATGGCTCGTGGGACATGTGATGTGACAAGCCTGGACATCTGGGTCAGTGGCAATATTTCAATTATCTGGTATACAGTGGCTGGGTGGTTGGGAACCAGGCAGAGTGGACAGATTGTCATGGTCTCACACATAGAAAACTACATTTTGTTTTTGTGATATTTCATATATTATTGATCTAAGACAGAGACAGAGAGAACTTGAGAGGGAAGGGGGAGACAGTGCAAAATAGAGAGACATCTGAGGCACTGTCTCACCACTTGTGATATTTCTGCATGGCAGGTAAGACCCAGGGCCTTGAGCTTGGGTCCCTGTGCATTGTAATATGTGCTTTCTTTGTACCTGGTGTGCCACCACCTGGCTCCTCTGTTATTTTTTGTTCACTGAAAGGTACAACTCCCTAAATGCCACGTAGACTTTTCTAACATTCTCCAGAATATTTTTTTTGTTCTTTTTTTGATGCTATTGGCAAGGTTATGGCTTACTGTGTAGTTACTGACATGTGGGCCGTTTCTTATCTCCCTGTTTCAGGTGTCTGCAAAACACTCTCACCCCAGCCTAGGTCCTTCTCCACCATCATACACCAGGATTGCCACCTGCTCAACCCCTAGCCCCACCTGCTCTCCTTCCCCAGAATCCTTTGCTTTGGCGTGATAGACCAAACCCAGTCCAAGTGTTACTTTGTGTTTTTTCTTTGCTTGAGTCCCCCCTATGCTCAAAGCAAATTACATGGTGAAGAGCATGTTTTATTTCATGGGAGGTTAGTGCATCTTCTTTCTTTCTTTCTTTTTAATTGATTAATAATGATCAACAAGTCCTTTGGGTAAGAGGGGTACAATTCCACATAGTTCTCACTACCAGATTTCTGTATCCCACCCCCTCCATTGGAAACTTCCCTATTCTTTATCCCTCTGGGAGCATGCACCTAGGATCATTATGGGGTTCAGAAGGTGGAAGGTCAGGCTTCTCCACTGGACATAGGCTTTGTTGGTCCATACTTTCAATGCATCTCATTTCTGTCTGGTATCATTGCTGCTAGCACTATTGTTACTTAGTGCAGATGTGGATGTTATTATGGTAAGATGTCAAAAAAGAGAAAAAAAAAGTGCAGTTGTAATGATAGTTAATATTAAATAATTCACAAAAGTTGTGAAACCAAACACAACAACTCAATTTAGGGGGTGTTGCTTGAAGGTCATGGGTTGGTCTACTTAAGAGCGTAAAGGGCTCTGACATGTGATCTTAATGTGAAATATGATTGATTTAGATAGTTCGGAAATGATGTGATCCCAGAAGAATTTAACAAAAACAAAAGTGAGGAAAACTCACTCCCCCCAGCCCAAAAAAAAAAAAAACGTATGTAAAAGTTCATTTTTGAAATTTTGTGCTATGCCAAATTTGGAAACTTCAAATTCACGTTAGTGTTCATGTTACTATTAGCTAGAATATTTTTACTTGTAGGTTATGGAACAACCAACTCAAACACTCATGAACAAGTGAGATAATGTCCTGTAAGGCTTGAAGGATTTGGTGTGCCTCTGCTGAGCTCAGCCCCTTGTTACTGGACTTCAGGGATAGACAAACGTTTCAATGCTGTTGGTGGTTTTTGTCTCTCTATTACAATTTATTATTTTATGCGAGCAAGAGAAGCCAGTGCACTGCTTCACCACATGTAGGGATAGGCATCAAATTTGGGATCCCAAGAAAGTAAGTCTTGCACTCTATCCAACACCCCATCGTGAAATAACAACAAAATTTTTTTTTGGATGGTGAGGATGAAGTCCAGAGTCTAGTCATTCTGGAAGGATACTCTACCATTAGACTTCATTCTTGGCTCTCCTCCTCCTCCTCCTCCTCCTCCTCTTCTTCCTCCTTCTCCTACTCCTTTACTTTTCCCTCATTCTTCTTTACATGGTTTTTCTAAGAGTGTTAAGATTTCTTTACTTCTTCCACAAAGCTGATCAAATCACTGCTGGGCACCTCAGCCAAATAAAAATGTGGATGTCTTAGTCAAAAAGCAAAAGTAAAAAATGAAAGATTTTGCTTTCTTTCTGCTTCTTCCCTTGAGCCCACCATGGACTTCTTATTTACTAATCAATTTATATCTCTCTGGGGTCTGGAAATACTTAATGACTTCCTCTGTGTGGGCTCTGACTCAGTGAAGAGACAGAGGCACCCCCATGCTCCCTCCATGGGGAGGAAAGTAGCAGGGGCTCACTGGATGGGGAGCAGAGGAGGGGACTTAAAGTCTCTGGTTGGAGATCCACAGCTCCTCTGGACTTCCAGACTGTTAGCTCTGTCCACTTCCTACAGCTGCCATAAGCATGCACCAGTGGCTTAGAGAACAGAAATGCAGAGTCTGCCGGCTGCTGAGGCTGGAAGTCTAGGGCACAGCTACCAGCAGGACTGGTTATTTTTTTTTAATTTTCCTTTTATTTTTTATTAGGACAGAAAGAAATTTGAAAGAATATGGAAGATAGAAAGAGATAAATAGAAAAAGAAACACCTGTAGACCTGCTTCACATCTTGTGAAGTGTCACCCTTGCATGTGGGGAGTGGGGACTCAAACTTGGGTTTTTGCACCCAGTAATATGTGTTTAACCAGGTTTACCACCTCACAGCCCCCTGGACTGGTTACTTTTGAGGGCTGTGAAGTGGGATCTGACTCATCTTCTTCCTTAGCTCCTCACGGTCTCAGGCTGCTTTGTGAAGACGGTCACCTTGCCTTTCCTCTTGTCCTTCTCTGTGTGTTTCTTTCTGTGTGTGCCAATGTTCTTCACTTGATAAGATATGCTGGATTCTATCCTACCTCATTCCAGTATGACCTCTTCCTAACCAATGTCATTTACAATAGCCTCATTTCATTTTTTTTGCTTTTATTTATTTATTTGTTTGTTTTTTATAGGAGAATTAATGTTTTACATTCAACAGTAAGTACAATAGTTTGTACATGCATAACATTCCCCAGTTTCCCATATAACAATACAACCCCCACTAGGTCCTCTGAATCCTTCTTGGACCTGTATTCTCCCCACCCACCCACCCCAGAGTCTTTTACTTTGTTGCAATACACCAATTCCATTTCAGGTTCTACTTGTGTTTTCTTTTCTGATCTTGTTTTTCAACTTTGGCCTGAGAGTGAGATCATCCCATATTCATCCTTCTGTTTCTGACTTATTTCACTCAACATGATTTTTTTCAAGGTCCATCCAAGATGGTCTGAAAAGGGTGAAGTCACCATTTTTTACAACTGAGTAGTATTCCATTGTTTATATATACCACAACTTGCTCAGCCACTCATCTGTTGTTGGACACCTGGGTTCCTTCCAGGTTTTGGTTATTACAATTTGTGCTGCCAATAACATATGTGTACACAGATCTTTTTGGATGAGTGTATTGGGTTCCTTAGGATATATTTCCAGGAGAGGAATTGCAGGATCATAGGGTAGGTCCATTTCTAGCCATCTAAGAGTTCTTCAGACGGTTATCCACAGAGGTTGGACCAATTTACATTCCCACCAGCAGTGTAGGAGGGCTCCTTTGACCCCCAAACTTCTCCAGCTTTTTCTGCTGTTACCTTTCCTGATGACATTCTCACAGGAGTAAAGTGGCATCTTGTTGTTGTCTTTATTTGCATCTAAATAAGATAGCATTTCAAGGTGCCTGGGGGCTAGGATTTAAACTCATTCATTATGTTTGTGTGTGGTGGGGGCTGTAATTTAACTAATCACTGTCACAAAATAGAAACTTCAAGATAAAGCTGTTCAGAATTTCAAACAGACAGCTACAGAACATTAACACCTAAGTGTGGGACCCTCTGGGAGCATGGACCTGCCTGGGACTCATGGACTGGTTTCCCTGCTCTCCTGACATTTCTCATGTAGTACAAATGTGACTATAAGTTCAGCTCCTTGATAAAGAGAGATGACCCTTCCCTCTGACCCCATTGTCCATTCTCACAACAGAGCTGAGGGGTCCTTTACTTAGTTCCATCTCCACTCACTATAGCCCCTGCTATAACAGTATAACTGGACCAGGTCCCTGATTTTACAGGAATTTCAAGAGGGATCCTAGCTTTGTCTATCCCAGAAATACTAAGGTGCCAACAGTTTATCAGACTCAGTGACAACAGCAACTGGAAAACAATCTACATAAATTAAAAAACAGAAATAAACAGGAAAAGAATCAACAATAATATAAAACAACCTTGAAACATAAACTATAATGGCTATAAGCAAACCACATTTATCAATAATCACACTAAATGTGAATGGCTTAAATTCACCAGTCAAAATGTTCAGAGTGACTGAATGTATTAGAAAGGAAGACCTATTTATTCTGTATCTCCAAGAAACAGACATCCAAAAGATAAATAAACAGAAGCTCCAGGTAATAGGTTGAAACAAGGTATTCCAAGCCAATATTGCAAACAAAAGTGCAGGTACAGTAATTCTAATATAAGGTAAATTAGACTTTCAGGCTAAAAGGTGAAAAGCAACAAACATGGGCAGTACATATTGGTTAGAGGATCAATACAAAGGGAAGGCAAAATTATCATCAAAATATATATGTTTCTAACATGCAGAAAAATAAAACTGAACTACTATATTTCACCAAGCACAAAAGTAAGATCCAAGTAGATCAAGGAATTGGATATTAGACCAGAAAATATCAAATACTTAGGGGAAAATATTAACAGAACTCTTTTCCATATAAATTTCAAAGGCATTGTCAGTGATATGAATCCAATTATGAAGAAGACTAAAACAAAAATAAACCAATGGGACTACATCAAATTAAAAAGTATTTGCACAACAAAAGAAACCACCACACAAACAAAGAGATCTCCCACAGAATGGGAGATCTTTAAATGCCATACATTAGACAAGAGGCTAGTGACCAAAATACATGCAGAGATGACCAAATTCAACAACAAGAAAACCAATGACCCCATCCAAAAATGGGCAGAGGATATGAACAGAATATTCAACATAGAAGAGATTCAAAAGGCAAAAATATATGAAAAAAATTGCTCCAAGTCATTGATGGTCAGAGAAATGCAAATAAAGACAACAATGAGATACCACCTCACTCCTGTGAGAATGACATACATCAGAAAGGTAGCAGCAACAAATGCTGGACAGGTTTTGGGGACAAAGGAATCCTCCTGCACTGCTGGTGGGAATGTAAATTGTCCAACCACTGTAGATAGTAGTATGAAGATCTTTCAGAAGTCTAGAAGTGGACTTACTCTATGGTCCTGCAATTCTTCCCCTGGGGATATATTTCTTTTTTTTTAATTTTATTTATTTATTCCCTTTTGTTGCCCTTGTTGTTTTTATTGTTGTAGTTATTATTGTTGTTGTCATTGTTGGATAGGACAGAGAGAAATGGAGAGAGGAGGGGAAGACAGAGAGGTGGAGAGAAAGATAGACACCTGCAGACCTGCTTCACTGCCTGTGAAGCGACTCCCCTGCAGGTGGGGAGCCGGGGTTCGAACCGGGATCCTTATGCCAGTCCTTGTGCTTTGCACCACCTGCGCTTAACCCGCTGCACTACAGCCCGACTCCCTCCTGGGGATATATTCTATGGAACCCAACACACCCCATCCAAAAAGATTTGTGTATAGCTATGTTCACAGCAGCACAATTTATAATAGCCAATAGAAGAAGCAACCCAGAAGTCCAATAACAGATGAGTGGCTGAGCAAGTTATGGTCTATATACACAATAGAATTCTACTCAGCTATTAAAACTGGTGATTTCTCCATTTTCACCCCATCTTAGATGGAGCTTGAAGTATCATGTTAAGTGATATAAGACAGAAAGAGAAGAATGAATATGGGATGATCTTGCTAATAGGTAGAGGTTGAAAAAAAGATCAGAAGGGAGAACACTAAGCAGAACTTGGATTAAAGTTGATGTTCTGTACCATAGTTAAAGATTCTGGTGTGGGTGGGAGGTATAGGGTTCAGGTCCTGGAACATGAGGACAGAGGACTTAGTAGGGGTTAAATTTTTATGTGGAAAACTGTGAAATGTTATGTATCTACAAACTATTGTATTTACTGTTGATTGTAAATCATTAATCCCCCAATAAAGAAATTACATATGTATTCTAAATATGCCTGCACCCAAATATATACAAAATTACTAATTGTCCTTAAAGGAGACTTCAACATCATAACAGTATTAGTTGGAATCCTCAGCACAGCACTCACAGCACTAGACAGATCATCAGGACAAAAAAATCAATCAAGAAGTAGAGGCTTTAAATGAAGTCATATGCAAAGCTGAATAAGGGCAAGAGACCAGCATACTTTAACAATGACTCTTTATTCACTATCAGGACATTCCACAAGCTGGGGTCCTAATCGGGGAGTCCTGAGATTCCCAAACAGACTTGATGGGCCTAGAACTCAAATAAATCCCTCTCTCCATTGTTACCGGTCATTTCTATCAGGAACAACACAACAGACCCCTTTGTGGGCCCCCATAGGACCTTGCTCGCTTCATTCCTGTCCCACATCTTGGAATCTGAGTCTATGCCCAAAGTTTGGCGTCGTGCGAAGATTATAGCGGTTTTGAAACCAAAGAAAGACCCAACACTGGCCGCCAGCTATAGACCAATTTCTCTCCTCTCCATGTGTTACAAACTCCTTGAGAGGCTGCTTCTGTCATGTATTTCTCATCTTACAGAGAAATTCCTATCACCCGCCCAAGGAAGATCTACCTGCGAACAAGCCCTGGCCCTCTCAACTTACATTGAAAATGGATTCCAGAAGAATTTAAAGACGGGTGCTGTCTTTGTTGATCTCACAGCAGCCTATGACACGGTCTGGCACCATGGTCTCCTAGTCAAGATCTCAAGATGCCTGCCTCCATGGGTGGCCAACACTATATCGTTTCTTCTCCAAAACAGAAGATTCCGGGTGCATCTGGGTGACAAGTCTAGCAGATGGAGACTTGTCTCAAGTGGCCTACCCCAGGGCTCTGTTCTGGCTCCTACGCTATTTAATATTTACATCAATGACCTCCCAGAAACTTCTTCAAGGAAGTTCATCTACGCCAATGACATCTGCTGTGCAACTCAGGCATCCAAGTTCCACATCCTCAAGGAAACACTCACAAAAGACATGTCTCTGATATCTGATTACTGTAAAAAATGGCGACTAATCCCTAGCACTGCAAAAATGGTATCATCTGTTTTCCATCTACACCATGCCTCGGCCTCGCGTGAGCTTAATGTGCAGCTTGGCGATATGAGAATCCGGCATGAAGCCCAGCCGGTCTATCTTGGCGTTACTCTCGATCGCACTCTGTCATTTCACGAACATCTCATAAAAACTGCAGCAAAGGTGGGCGCGAGGAATAACATCATTGCAAGACTGGCCAGCTCCTCATGGGGCGCGAGCGCTTCCACACTACGATCATCATCTCTGGCATTATGCTATTCCACTGCAGAATACTGTGCCCCAGTATGGTTCTGTAGCCCCCATGTCCACTTGGTGGATTCCAAATTATATTCCTCCATGAGGATAATTTCTGGAACCATCCATTCCACCCCGGTTCCATGGCTGCCAGTTCTTAGCAACATCGCCCCGCCAGATATTCGTCGGGATGCGGCATCATCTAAGTTCATTTCCCACGTCTACGCTCGACCGGACCTGCCAATATACGCAGATATCTTAGCCCACCCTGTCCAACGTTTGACATCTCGTCATCCAATCTGGTCTCCTACGCCTACACTGAACTTCTCTGTTCCAGTCTCTTGGAAACAGAGCTGGCAGTCAGCTGAGGTAAAGAACAAACACCTCATCACAGACCCCTGCAAGCGTCCACCCGGCTTTGACCTAGCACGTTATGATTGGGCCCTCCTCAATAGCTATCAAACAGGCCATGGCCAGTGCGCCGCTATGTTCCATCGCTGGGGAGCCAGAGACGACCTGAACTGCCCCTGCGGCTCCAGACAGACTATGACCCACATAGTCAACGACTGCCACCTCTCCAGATTCAAAGGAGGTCTCGAAAGTTTACATGAGGCTCAACCTGACGCTGTTGACTGACTACAGAAGAAGGGCAAACACTAGAAGAAGAAGAATAGGACCTTGCTCTCAACTCAGGTCAACAATGTTATAGAATGTTCCATCCCCTGAAGGGAGGATGAACAACATACTCTATGCTACACCCAAGGAAGATGGGTCGATACTGGGGCAGCATGGAATGTTTCTACTCATGACCACAGAATGTGAGCTCAGATCTACAGGGATGCAGAGGTCACACAGGCTCCTAAGCTGAATATGGGCCCCAGATCACATCAAATCTATGGGGTTTACAATCAACAATATTTATACCCCTTTCCCATATTAGGGAGCTACTCTGTTCCCTGCTCCAGCTTTCTGGTCCTTTTCTCAGCCATGACATCATCTCCCCAGACAATAACTTGCATCTACCTGCATATCAAATTTCAGGCTCAAGCAAAACAAACAAACAAACAAACAAAAAACACTAGTATAGCTATAGGCCCTTTGAAATATAACTAGAATATGCTTACTAGCTATCTACAAAATGGAGGACCCCTCAACACTTCATCTGTGCTATTCCAGCCTTTAGGTACATGATTGTTCAACATTGGCTTTGTATGTTAACTTTCTTTACAGCCACCAGTTTCCAGATGCTAGCAGGATGTGACCAGACTTCTCTGGACAGAAAACCCCACCAATGTACCTTGAAGTTCTGCTTTCTCAGAGCCCTTCCCCACTAGGGAAAGAGAAATTCAGGCTGGAAGTATGGATCGACCTGTCAATGCCCATGTTCAGTGGCGAAGCAATTACAGAAGCCAGACCTTCCACCTTCTGCATCCCACAATGACCTTGGGTCCATACTCCCAGAGGGATAAAGAGTAGGAAAGCTATCACTGGAGGGGATGGGATATGGAGTTCTGGTGGTGGGAACTGTGTGAAGTTGTACCCCTCTTATCCTATGGTTTTGTCAATGTTTCATTTTTATAAATAAAAAATTTTTTAAAATGAAGTCATAGATGAGATTAACTTAACAGATATATTCAGAAATAGTAATTGCTCCTCTGCTGGACATGGACACTGACAAGAGAAGGATAGAAGAACTTGGGGAAAATTCAACCTAAAAATTAAAAGAAAGGGGTAGAGGCAACATAATGGTTATGCAGAAAGACTGTCATGCTTGAGGCACGAAGATGTCAGGTTCAAACCCTGGAATTGTGAAGAAATGTCAGGGTGTTTGGGGAACATCTGTCCATCTTGAGGTGGACATGGGTTGACTTTGGGGTCTATTTGGAAGCACTGGATCCCTAGCCAAGCATAGCAGCCTAAATGAGCATTTATGCTATTTCCACTTTGCTAATCTCAGTTTACCTACCAGCATCCACGGAAACTCTTTGCTTCATCAGTAACCTCTAGAGTCCTGATCCAGTGTGGTTAGGCTCATGTCCCCCCCCTTCTGTTTCTTTTTCCTTAGTAGGTTCTTCTGCTTTTTGAAACAGGTCTTACTAGAAGTTTGTTGATTTCATCAAGATATTTAAATAAAAAGCTGTTTTACATTTGATTTCATTCTACTTTCCATCCTTACTATTTTCTTTCTCTCTGATTTACATTTATTCTATCTTTTCTCCAAGATAGCTTATTTATTTATTTATTTATATTTTCTTTTTTTCTTTTTTCTTTTTTTATTTTTTATTTAAGAAAGGATTAATTAACAAAACCATAGGGTAGGAGGGGTACAATTCCACACAATTCCCACCACCCATTCTCCATATCCCACCCCCTCCCCTGATAGCTTTCCCATTCTCTATCCCTCTGGGAGTATGGACCCAGGGTCATTGTGGGTTGCAGAAGGTAGAAGGTCTGGCTTCTGTAATTGCTTCCCCGCTGAACATGGGTGTTATCAGAATCTTTCTCAGCTTGGGTTTCTGGTGGTGTGAGGGTTTGAACCTAGAATTTTGGAACCTCAGGCATAAAAGTCTTTTTTTTTTTTTGCAGAACCATTATGTTGCTCCCAGCCCCTTTAATTTTTAAAGTTACATTTTCCTAAGTTTTTTTTTTAAATCATTCCCCCTCTTAGATATTTTTAAATAACTCTTCCACATACTTTATGAACTACACTGGGAGATGCTTAGAAAAATCAAGAGGAGGGGGGCACGTGGTGGTCATCTGGTTAAGCTTAGAGACTACAGTGCAAAAGGACCCAGGTTCAAGCCCCTGGTCTTCACCTGCATGGAAGCACATCTGAGGTGTCTCTCTCTCCCGTTTTCCCCTCCTCTCTCAATTTCTCTCTGTCCTATCCACCAACAACAACAATGGAAAAAAAAAAAAAAGAAAGATGGCCACCAGAGGCAGTGGATTCATAGTGCAGGCACTGACCCTAGAGGCAAAGTAATAAATAAAAGAAAAGAAAAGGGAGAAAAATAATAAATAAAAGAAAACAAAAGGGAGTCGGGCTGTAGTGCAGCAGGTTAAGCGCAGGTGGTGCAAAGCACAAGGACCAACGTTAAGGATCCTGGTTCGAGACCCCGCTCCCCACCTGTAGGGGAGTCGCTTCACAAGTGGTGAAGCAGGTCTGCAGGTGTCTGTCTTTCTCTCCCCCTCTCTGTCTTCCCCTCCTCTCTCCATTTCTCTGGAACAACAACAACAACAATAATAACTACAACAATAAAACAACAAAAAAAGAAAAAATTCAAGAGGAAAAGGAAGGTATATGATATTAACTAATAGATGTGGTTTTTCATTATTCCAATTTCCTTTTCCATGTTCCATTAAATTTTATTTTATCATCTTCTTTTAGCTTCAGGACTTAATTCTTTCAGTATAGATCTACCACCAGCAAGTTCTCTTAGCTTCTCCTTACCTGAGAATGTCTTTATTTTATTTTTTTTAAATTTTTTATTTATAAAAAGAAAACATTGACTAAACCACAGGACAAGAGGGGTAAAGCTCCACACAATTTCCACCACCAGAACTCTGTATCAGATCCCATCCCCTGATAGCTTTCTTACACTTTTTTCTTTTTAATTTCTTTATTGGGGGATAGATGCTTTACATCCCACAGTAAATACAATAGTTTGTACATACATAACATTTCTCAGTTTTCCATATAACAATACAACCCCCACTAGGTCCTCTGTCATCCTTCTTGGATCTGTATTCTCCTCACCCCCCCCCCACCCCAGAGTCTTTTACTTTGGTGCAACACGCCAATTCCAGTTCAGGTTCTACTTATGTTTTCTCTTCTGATCTTGTTTTTAACTTCTGCCTGAGAGTGAGATCATCCCATATTCATCCTTCTGTTTCTGACTTATTTCTCTTAACATGATTTTTTCAAGGTCCATCCAAGATAGGCTGAAAATGGTGAAGTCACCGTTTTTAATAGCTGAGCAGTATTCCATTGTGTATATAGACCACAACTTGCTCAATCACTCATCTGTTGTTGGACACCTGGGTTCCTTCCATGTTTTGGCTATTACAAATTGTGCTGCTAAGAACATATGTGTACACAAATCTTTTTGAATGGGTGTGTTGGTTTCCTTAGGATATATCTCCAGGAGAGGAATTTCAGGGTCATAAGGTAGGTCCATTTCTAGCCTTCTGAGAGTTCTCCAGACTGTTCTCCACAGTGCTTGGACCAATTGACATTCCCACCAGCAGTACAGGAGGGTTCCTTTGACCCCCAAACTTCTCCAGCATTTGCTGCTGTTACCTATTCTCATGTATGACATTCTCACAGGAGTGAAATCTCACTGTTGTCTTTATTGCATTTCTCTGACAATAAACTTGGAGCATTTTTTTCATGTGTTTCTCTGCCTTTTGGATCTTTGGATCTCTTCTGTGGTGAATATTCTGTCCATGTCCTCCCCCCATTTTTGGATGGGGTTATTCGTTTTCTTGTTGAGTCTGGCAAGCTCTTTATATATTCTGCTTATTAGCCTCTTGTCTGATGTATGACATGTAAAGATCTCCCATTCTGTGAGGGGTATCTTGGTTTGGGTAGTGTTTTCTTTAGCTGTGCAGAAAATTTTAATTTGATGTAATCCCATAGGTTTATGTTTGCTTAGTCTACTTTGTAATTGGATCCATTTCATTGAAGATGTCTTTAAATTTTATGTGGAAAAGAGTTCTGCCAATATTTTCCTCTAAGTATCTGATAGCTTCTGGTCTAACATCCAAGTCCTTGATCCACTTGGAATTTACATTTGTATTTGGTGAAATATAGTGGTTCAGTTTCATTCTTCTGCATGTTTCAACCCATTTTATCCAACACCATTTGTTGAAGACACTCTGCTTTCCCCATTTAATAGTCTGGGCATCTTTGTTAAAGATTAGATGTCCATAGGTGTGGGGGCTTAATTTCAGGCTCCACTGGTCAGTATGTCTATTCATGTTTCAGTACCAAGCAATTTTGATGACAATGGCCCTATAATGCAATTTGAGATCTGGGAGTGTAATGCCTCCAGTCCTGTTCTTTCTTCTCAAGATTGTTTTAGCAATTCTAGGTCTTTTCTGGTTCCAGATAAACATTTGTAGCATTTGTTCTAATCTCCTAAAAAGTGTGGTTTTGGGATCACGATGGGGATAGCAGTAAATTTGTATATGGCTCTGGGTAGTATATTCATTTTGATGATGCTAATTCTGCCAACCCATGAACATAGAATATCTTTCCACTTCTTTGTGTCTTTTTCAATTTTCTTGACTAGTGACTCACAATTTTCAGTATACAAGTCTTTCACTACTTTGGTTAGGTTTATTCCTAGATATTTTACTGTTTTTGTTGTTATAGTAAAAGTGATTGATTTATGGATTTCAACTTCTTCTACCTTAGTGTTTGCATAGAGGAATGCCACTGACTTTTGAATGTTAATTTTGTAGCCTGATACCTTACTTTATTGCCTGATGATTTCCAAAAGTTTCTTTCTGGATTTGTTAGGTCTTTCTATGTATACTGCTGGGAAATTGTGCAGATGCAGTCACATCTGCCATGTTGTTGACTCAGGTTATTGCTAGTTCCCGTGAGAATTGAGACATTCTCAGAGTGCCTGTTCCACCATGTTGTGCCCTCAGGGTATTGTCTATTCCCCCGCAATAGTTGCAGTGCTGTGGTTACTCCTCCCCCTTCCCATTCTCTCGAGAGCTACTCCCATAAAAGCCCTTCTTCTTCCGCACCTCATTCTCTTGCTGGCTCTTCACTTCGGTGTTTAGACGCAGAAAAAGTTACTGCGTGAGGCGGCCATTTTTTGCTACCTCCACGTGCCCCAACCTGCTTCTCTCTCACCCAACTCTGAGGTTCCAGCGCAAATAAAGATTTGTGTTCCCTCTTCGCTCCGGATCTCCTCTCTCTCCTCTCCACGGTGCAGCACAACAGAATACTATCATGTCATCTGAAAATAGGGAGAGTTTGACTTCTTCTCTTCCAATGTGTATGAGTTTTCTTATCCTTTAACCCTCTGGGAGTATGTACCCAGGTCATTGTGGGATGCAGAAGGTAGAAGGTCTGGCTTCTGTAATTGCTTCCCCTGCTGAACATGGGCATTGACAGGTGGATCCAGCCTGCCTCTCTCTTTCCCTAGTGGGGTGGGGTCCTGGGGATTCAGAGCTCCAGGACACATTTTTGGGGTTGTCTGTCCAGCGAAGTCTGGTCGGCATCATGGTAACATCTGGAATCTGGTGGCTAAAAAGAGAGTTAATATACAAAGCCAAACGAATTGTTGAACAATCATGAACGTAAAGGCTGGACTAGTGCAGATAAAGAGTTGGGGGGAAACTTCATTTTGTAGATAGCTAGTAAGCATATTTTAGTTATATTCCAAAGGGCCTGTGGCTATACTAGTTTTTTTTCTTTTTTCCTTTTTCCCCCTGAGCCTGAAATCTGATATGCAGTTGCATCCAAGTTATTGTCTGGGGAGATGATGTCTTGGCTGATAAAAGGACTAGAAAGCTGGATCAGGGAAGAGAGTAGCTCCCTAATATGGGAAAGAGGTATAAATATTGTTGACTGTAAACTTCATCAATTTGATGTAGTCTGGGGCCCATATTTAGCATAGGCGCCTATGTGACCTCTGCATCCCTGTAGATCTGAGCTCAAATTCTGTGGTCATGAGTAGAAACATTCCAAGCTGCCCCAGTATTGACCCATCTTCCTTGGGTGTAGCATAGAGTATGTTGTCTATCCTCCCTTCAGAGGATGGAACATTCTCTACCACTGTTGATCCAAGTTGAGGGCAAGGTCCTATGGGGTCCACAAAGGGGTTGGTCTATTGTGTTGTTCCTGATAGAGATGACATGTAACAATAGAGAGAGGGATTTATTTGAGGTCTAGGCCCATCAAGTCTGTTTGGGAATCTCAGGACTCCCCAATTAGGGCCCTAGCTGGTTAATTGGCCTGATAGTGACTAAAGAGTCATCATTAAAGTATGCCAGTCTCTTGCCCTTATTCAGCTTTTGCAATTCTTGTTTCGCTAAGTTTAGCTTTGGAGTGAGTGAGAGAACTGTAATAGGACCTAGATGAGGAAGGTATCTAAGTCTAAGTAGACTCTATTTCATTATGAACTTGATACTGACTCACTGCAGACTATTGTGCACTTTGGCTTTCAGGTCTATATTTGCCCTAGTTATGGATTCCTGTGAACATATGCTCTATCTCTTGGGACCTGGTCTATATCTAGGTTTTGGGACTTTGTTAGGTAGTGAACCTTCTGGAATGGAATTAGAGAATACTATGAAAGGAAAGGTCTCACCCGAGCAATGGGGGTGAAGGGTTGACATCCGTGCCTGATGTCTCTGGACACAGTCTGAAGTGAAGCATGCTGAGGTGGTACTTGTTGCATTGATTAGTTTGGGATTGGTGGATGCAATATCATTTGGTATGAATGTCTTTATTTCCCTCTTTGTACCTAAAAGGTAGATTTGCCTGTTATAGAAATTACCTTGACCCTTTTTTCTCCTTTCGACACTTGTAAATTGCTTTCTACCACTTTCTGTCTTTCCTAGTTCCTGCCAAGAAATTCAGCCATTTGCATTGTTATTTCTGCAGAGGTAAGATGTTGCATGTCTCACTGGTTTTAAGATATTTTTTAACTTAATTTTTTTTTTTATTATGGTGTGCTTTGGTGTGGACTTATTTGGGTTTCTTTTTTCTGTACTCTCTCAAAATCTTGAATCTGTATATTTAAATATACAGATACTTTTTCAGTATGTGCAAAATGTTGGCATTATTATTTGGAATTAATGTTACCACTCTTTTGTTGCCTTTTAGAGTTAAAATAGTGTAAATTTTAGGCCCACAGTTATCGTTTGTCTACCTATGAGATTGCTACTTGCTGTTAATTTATTTTCTCTTTATTGTTCAAATTTAGTAATTTCTATTTTTCTATCATTAATTTCACTGCTTCTTTTCATTGGCTTTTTTCCATTCTGTTAGCTTAATTAAGTTTTTAGTTAATTAATTGTATTCGGTGGTTAATAAATTAAAGTATAGTTGTGGTATCATTTCTCATTTCCCCATGATAGATGTCTGCAAAACACTCTCACCACAACTTGGGTCCTTTTCCACCATCCTGCACCAGGGCGTCAAAGCCCCCTCCTGTTCCCTCATCAACATCCTTCCTGCCCTTCTTTCCCAGAGTCCTTTGCTTTGGTGTAATATAGTAAACCTTGTCTACCTTTCACTTTGTGTATTCCCTTTCTGCCCAACTAAGTGTTTACTAAGGGCATCTTTTCCTTCTGTTTGAGAACACTGTCGGATTCTTATAAACCTTTTTTTGCTGTGGTATCTATGAAGGTAACTAGAACACATTTATTCCACTTTTACAGATACACCACTGAGACTCAAATAGTGAAGTAACATCTCAACATCACATAGCTGGAGGGGATCAGAGCCAGGAATCTACCCGAGTCCTGAGGATTTGAGCACTGACATCTGCCTGGCGTCAGCATCAACACATTTTACAACTTACTGCTTGTGCACAGAAAGCAGTTACCAGGTGTCTTTGTTGACACAGCTCAGAGGTTTATAGGCGCGTAAGAGGGTGACACTGTGTGATATTACAGGCCGTGGCTATTCTCTGTCTTGAATCTGCCTTGGTTCAACATATGGCTTTCGTCATGCTACTCCTACAGTGCTTGCTGCTAATTTATCTGCTCAGGAAGTCTCAATTTTCACACAGTGTTCGGTTTCCAGTGGAAACCTATTTTGATATCATTTTCTGGCTCATCTGACGAGGGCCTGTCAGAGTCTAGTGGTTTTTTACAGGTCATCTAGCATGAGTGAGTGAGTCAGGAGCTGAGTCTACCGGGTCATAAATCCAGAATCTACAGGACTCCTGACTCTTCACCATGGCCACCAGGCCATCTTCCTTGCTGAGCATGGCAAAAACCCTGACTACTGAATGGGAAACATATTTCAGAGATGTTATCATTGAGGTGAAAAATTGACTCAGGGCTTGTGGAAGAGAAGGTCTTATTTCAAGCTAAAGTCTCTCAGACCATAAGACACTCCATTAGGTGGAGCTGCTCAGTGGGGGTGTCCAGGCCTGCTGAGTTACTGCAGATGGGTTACAGGTGTGTGTGCAACGATGCTCTCCTTAATTCTTGGGGGGCAGCCATACGAGTCCTGGGACCTGGCAGAGCTGTGGTTTAGCTACCACCAGCTGCGAGTAGCACCTACTTACTTACTCTCTGGAGCCATCCAAAAGGGGTTTTTGCTGGGAATGCTATGACTACGAAGCTGCCTGTGAAGTTGATTGACTCCAGTTGTCTGACATTAGGCTACACTCCTCTGAAATTAAGACTATGGAGTTTTCTTGGGGTTTGCTCTTCTGACCAAGAAAATTAAAAAGGAAGAAAGAAAAAGGAAGGAGGGAAGGAGGGAGGGAGGGAGGGAAGGAGGGAGAAAAGGGTACCAGATGGTGGTTCATTTGGATAAGCACATATCAGAGCTCAAGGACCAGTGTTCAAGCTTCATGAGTGGTGGTACCAGGACCACAGGTACCTCTGTCTCTATCAAATAAATAGGGAAAGAAATAAAAATTCATTGAAAAAGATTTTTAAAAGAGAGAAAGAAAGAAAGGAAGAAAGAAAGATAAAAAAGACCGGCAGAGTCTGAGGAGGCTCTACCAAAGTCTGAGACTGTGTGAATGGCATTACTATGTCTGTTTTTCAGGTTTTTATTATATATATTTATTTATTAGATAGAGATAATCAGAAATTGAGAGGGAAAGGGAGATAGAGAGAAAGAGAGACAGTGTGACAGAGACACCTGTGGCACTGTCTCACCACTCACAAAGGTTTCCCCCTGCAGGTTGGGACTGGGGGATTGAACCCAGGTCCTTGTGCATCGTAACATGTGCAGACAACCATATGCACCACCACCCGACCCCACACACTAATACGTCTTTCTATGCCATGTTATGGTGGAGTTCTGGAATGTCTGGGCTGGGGGGATGCATTTCCAGAAGCTGTGAAATTGTTGAAGATCTTGGTTCAGTCCCTTCCATTAGTGTTAAAATTCTGAAATGCAAATACCTCCACACTGTAAAATGTTAGGAGTCCATGACTGATAGATTCTGTTGTGTCGCTCAAGGATGTCAGGGTGTTGGGGGACATCTGTGCCTCTTGAAGTGGTCATCATGTGACACTGAGGTCTCTTTGGATGCAGTGGCTCTCAAGATAGAGGTAGAAGCTTTTGCTTCACTAATGGTCTCTGGAATCCTGAGCCAGTGTGGTTATGCTGAAATATTCAAGCAGCTGAGAGCAGAGCAGGGTTGAGAGGAGTGTCAGTGCCTGTCCTCTACTTCTAGAGTCAAGGACAACCAAATTGTTCTTCATTCTCCTCAGTTTTATTTATTTATTTTCCCTTTTGTTGTCCTTGTTATCTTTTTATTGTTCTTGTTATTAATGTCATCATCGTTGCATAGGGCAAAGAGAAATGGAGGAAGGGAGACAGAGAGAGAGGGAGAGAAAGATAGACACCTGCAGACCTGCTTCACCGCCTGTGAAGCGACTCCCCTGCAGGTGGGGAGCCAGAGGCTCAAACCAGGATCCTTACGCCGGTCCTTGCACTTTGCGCCACCTGCACTTAACCTGCTGCGCTACTGCCTGACACCCTCTCCTCAGTTTTATACATTTTTTAGTGACATGCCAAAGAATGAACCCAGAACCTTGTGCACGTATGATACCACTGTGCACCACCCTGTCCATTTTTTTCATTCTACATTGAGGTGGGGGGTGGAGAGGACAGGAGAAGGAGAGGAGAGGAGGAGAGGAGAAGGAGAGGAGAAGGAAAGGAGAGGGAGAGGAGAAGGAGAGGAGGAGAGGAGAAGGAGAGGAGAGTACAGGAGAAGGAGAGGAGAAGGAGAGGAGAGGACAGGAGAAGGAGAGGAGAAGGAGAGGAGAGGACAGGAGAAGGAGAGGAGAAAGAGAGGAGAAGGAGAGAGGAGAGGAGAGGAGAGGAGAGGAGAGGGAGTGGAGAAGAAGAGGAGGAGAGGAGAAGGAGAGGAGAAAGAGAGGAGAGGACAGGAGAGGACAGGAGAAGGAGAGGAGAGGGAGAGGAGAAGGAGAGGAGGAGAGGAGAAGGAGAGGAGAAGGAGAGGAGAAGGAGAGGAGAAGGAGAGAGGAGAGGAGAGGAGAGGAGAGGAGAGGGAGTGGAGAAGGAGAGGAGGAGGAGAGGAGAAGGAGAGGAGAGGACAGGAGAAGGAGAGGAGAAGGAGAGGCGAGGAGAAGGAGAGGAGAGGACAGGAGAAGGAGAGGAGAAGGAGAGGAGAAGGAGAGAGGAGAGGAGAGGAGAGGAGAGGAGAGGGAGTGGAGAAGTAGAGGAGGAGAGGAGAAGGAGAGGAGGAGAGGAGAAGGAGAGGAGAAGGAGAGGAGAAGGAGAGAGGAGAGGAGAGGGAGTGGAGAAGGAGAGGAGGAGGAGAGGAGAAGGAGAGGAGAAGGAGAGGAGGAGAGGAGAAGGAGAGTAGAAGAAGAGGAGGAGAGGAGAAGGAGAGGAGAGGAGAGGACAGGAGAAGGAGAGGAGAAGGAGAGGCGAGGAGAAGGAGAGGAGGAGAGGAGAAGGAGAGGAGAAGGAGAGGAGAAGGAGAGAGGAGAGGAGAGGAGAGGAGAGGAGAGGAGAGGGAGTGGAGAAGTAGAGGAGGAGAGGAGAAGGAGAGGAGAAGGAGAGGAGGAGAGGAGAAGGAGAGGAGAAGGAGAGGAGAAGGAGAGAGGAGAGGAGAGGGAGTGGAGAAGGAGAGGAGGAGGAGAGGAGAAGGAGAGAAGGAGGAGAGGAGAAGGAGAGGAGAGGACAGGAGAAGGAGAGGAGAAGGAGAGGAGAAGGAGAGGCGAGGAGAAGGAGAGGAGAGGACAGGAGAAGGAGAGGAGAAGGAGAGGAGAAGGAGAGAGGAGAGGAGAGGAGAGGGAGTGGAGAAGGAGAGGAGGAGAGGAGAAGGAGAGGAGAAGGAGAGGAGAAGAAGAGGAGAGGAGAGGGGAGGAGAGGGGAGGAGAGAGGAGAGGAGAGGAGAAGAGAGGAGAGGAGAGGGGGAGGGGAGAGGAGAAGGAGAGGAGAAGAAGAGGAGAGGAGAGGGACAGGAGAGGAGAGGAGAAGGAGAGGAGAAGAAGAGGAGAGGAGAGGGACAGGAGAGGAGAGGAGAAGGAGAGGAGAAGAGAGGAGAGGAGAGGAGAGGAGAGGAGAGGAGAAGGAGAAGGAGGAGAGGAGAGGAGAGGAGAGGAGAGGAGAAGAGAGGAGAAGAGAGGAGAAGAGAGGAGAAGAGAGGAGAGGAGTGGAGAGGAGAAGAAAGGAGAGGAGAGGAGAAGAGAGGAGAAGAGAAGAGAGGAGAGGAGAGGAGAAGAGAGGAGAGGAGAAGAGAGGAGAGGAGAGGAGAGGAGAGGAGAAGGAGAAGGAGAAGGAGAAGGAGAAGGAGAAGGAGGAGAGGAGAGGAGAGGAGAGGAGAGGAGAGGAGAGGAGAGGAGAGGAGAGGAGAGGAGAGGAGAGAAGAGGAGAGGAGAGGAGAGGAGAGGAGAGGAGAGGAGAAGGAGAGGAGAAGGAGAGAAGAGAGGAAAGGAGAGGAGAAGAAGAGGAGAGGAAAGGGGAGGAGAGGGGAGGAGAGAGGAGAGGAGAGGAGTGGAGAGGAGAAGAAAGGAGAGGAGAGGAGAAGAGAGGAGAAGAGAAGAGAGGAGAGGAGAGGAGAGGAGAGGAGAAGAGAGGAGAGGAGAGGAGAAGGAGAGGAGGAGAGGAGAGGAGAAGGAGAGGGGAGGACAGGAGAAGGAGAGGAGAAGGAGAGGAGAAGGAGAGGAGAAGGAGAGGAGAAGGAGAGAGGAGAGGAGAGGAGAGGAGAGGAGAGGAGAGGAGAGGAGAGGAGAAGGAGAGGAGGAGGAGAGGAGGAGAGGAGAAGGAGAGGAGAAGGAGAGGAGGAGAGGAGAAGGAGAGGAGAGTACAGGAGAAGGAGAGGAGAAGGAGAGGAGAAGGAGAGAGGAGAGGAGAGGAGAGGAGAGGGAGTGGAGAAGGAGAGGAGGAGGAGAGGAGAAGGAGAGGAGAAGGAGAGGAGGAGAGGAGAACGAGAGGAGAGGAGAAGAGAGGAGAAGTGAGGAGAGGAGAGGAGAGGAGAGGAGAGGAGAAAAGAGAAGAGTGGAGAGGAGAAGAAAGGAGAGGAGAGGAGAGGAGAAGAGAGGAGAATTGAGGAGAGGAGAGGAGAGGAGAGGAGAGGAGAGGAGAGGAGAGGAGAGGAGAGGAGAGGAGAGGAGAGGAGAGGAGAGGAGAGGAGAGGAGAGGAGAGGAGGGAGGGGTAGAGGGAGAAGGACAAATGCTAATGCATTGCTCCACTACCTGTGGAGTTTCCTTGATGCTGCCTGTGCCCCCATGTAATGCCAGGGATCTCTGGCTGTGCCTGAAGCCTGTGATACAGCATCTACCCACAGAGTCACCTTTTGGCTTCCTGGTTTTTCTTTTCTTTAATTTTATTATATTTATTTACTGGATAGAGATATGCAGAAATATAGAGGGAGAAGGAGATAGAGAGGGTGAGACAGACATCTGCAGTCCTGCTTCATAACTTGTAAAGCTTTCTCCCTGCAGGTGGGCATCCATGGACTTGAATCAAGGTCCTAGCACATTGTAACAGGTGCATTCAACCAGGTGTGTGGCCTCTTGCCTCCCCCTCCCTTGTTTTTATTTTTCTTCTTTGCCTCCTCCTCCTCCTTTTTCTTCTCTTTTATTTTTTAGCAAACAGGGATTGTGTAGGGGGTCCTGTGCATGCATAATTCCACCATGTTCCAGTGGAAATTTCGTTTTTGCAAGAAGGTGAAAGATTCGGGAAGAGAGAGAGGGAGAGAGAGAGAGAGAGAAGGAGAGACACCACAACATCACTCTCTCTGTGTACGTGTTGACATGTCATGATTAGGGACTTGAACCTCAGTTCTCACACATGGGAACGTTGTGTTCTAAAGTGTGAACCACTTGTTGGCCCCTCACTTCTTCTGGTGTCTTTTAAGCAAAATGGGGAGAGGGACACTTCCTTCCTGATTCTCTGTCAGATTAGAGTACAACTATTACATTATTAATGTTTCAGCTCCATGTCTGGGACAATGACTGTGAGCCCCATAAAATCTAAGCTCACTGCAAACTCTAGTGTAATCCTGCTTTCAGGTATATATTTTGCAGTAGTTTATGGATACATGTGCACATAAGCTCTCTCTCACAGAAACTGGTGTATATCTGGGTTATGGGACTTTGTTAGAAAGTGAACTACCTGAGATGAACTTAGAGTGTACTATAAAAGGAAAGGTCTCACCCGAGTAATGAAGCTGAAGGGTTGTCATTCCACACGTGAAGTCTCTGGATACAGTCTGAGGTGAAGCATATTGAGATGACAATCGTTGCTTTGGTTAGGTTGTGATCAGCGGATGCAATATTATTTGGTTTGGATTGGGAGATGCATACGGGAAAGTGGGCCCTAACCAAGGGTGCCAGGACTGAGTACCTCCCTAACACTTCCTCTCCACTATTCCAAGCTTGGGATCCATGATTGCTCAACAAATTGTTTGGCTTCATATGTTAACTCTCTTTTCAATCACCAGTTCCAGATGCCACCAGGATGCTGGCTAAGCTTCCCTGGATTGAAGACCCCACCAAAGTGTCCTGGAGCTCAGCTTCCCCAGAGACACACCCTACTAGGGAAAGAGAGAGGCAGACTGGAGTATGGACCGACCAGTCAACGCCCATGTTCAGCGGGGAAGCAATTACAGAAGCCAGACCTTCTACCTTCTGCAACCCTCAACGACCCTGGGTCCATGCTCCCAGAGGGATAGAGAATGGGAAAGCTACCATGGGAGGGGGTGGGTTATGGGGATTGGGTGGTGGGAATTGTGTGGAGTTGTACCCCTCCTACCTTATGCTTTTGTTCACTAATCCTTTCTTAAATAAAAAATTTAAAAATTAAAAAAAAAATCTAAGCTCACCCACTCTGTGGAGCAAGTCCCCTCTGCAACTCTCCCCCATCTGAGAATGTCAGTGACAGCAGGGGCAGAGGCTTCACCCCTGCACAGGGCAGCTCTTTTCCTTCTTGAGTGGTTGTGATGCCAGAAAGTTCTGTTTTGAATCAATGTAAGACTTGTTGTACCCAGAAGTTGTGGTTTTACCACTTGAACCACCTCAATGTGCTTAGAATTCTCTTAACTTTTGCCCTAGCAATGGTAGGATATATATATTTCACATGCTGATGGATGCTAGGGGCTTTCCCCTTTTCAGGTTAAACGCCTCAATTTCCATCAAGTCTTAATTCATTTGATCCTGGTGTTGAGTCTCCAGCCATCTCTCTTGCTTGGCCTGGACATTGGAAGGATTTTTTTTTTTTTTTTGGCCAAAGCCAATTTGCAATTTAAATCATTTGTATGTTTGGTGTCGCTATTATGTGCGGTGATTCTCTGTGGTGGCTGAGGTCTCAGATCCCTGAAACTGAGCATGGTAAAGTGCGTGTTCCACCAGTGAGTTATTTCCTAGACCCAAGTGTTGTATTCTTTAAGCCATGGGGACTGTGCCTTTGGTTAACTGAATGCTTTGGTCACTGTGAGATCCTTCTGCTGAGTTCAATCCTTTTGAATCAACTGGAAAACGTTGTGCGAGCCAGTCCTGGGTTTATTTTGGGCCACACTCTAGGTTATACTGTGATGAGAAATATTGGACATGGGGGCATTAGGTTGACTGGTTTGGAAACCCAAACCCTGCATTCCTTTAGGGCACTCTTCAGCCCTGAGATGGAAGGTGAAAAGACCCCTCCCAGGCCACCTTTGTCATGTTTCCTGTCACTGTCACGGAGAAAGGGACACTCTTCTTTGCTTAGGATGAAGTCACACCACTGGTAGATCCTGGATGCTTCCAGAAAAGGCTTCTCCTCTATAGGATTTTAGACTTTGCAGCTACCCATGAACATCAGGTAGTGGATCATCATGGAGGTGGGAAATCAGAGGAAGGATCCATGGGAAAATAAGGAAGAGAGGGAGGAAGAAGAGGAGGAAGAGGGCAAGGGAGAGAGAGTCAGAGATAAAAAAAAGGCGAGTGTTTCATTTTGACAGCCAAGGACTTGCACACTGGAAACTGTGACCTCAAAGTGTACATGGAGACAGTTGGCACAAGAGAAAGAAAGAGAAAGAGAGACAGAGAGGGGGGGGAGGTGTGGCAGGGACCTTTCTTCTTTTTCCTAGTCACCTCTGGTGAAATTTGACTCATCTTTCTGGAAGGGTTTCCAGCAGTACATCTGAGCCCTGAACACTTCCCAAGCTCATTGAAACGCACAAGTGAAAATTATTCATCGGTTTTGGAGATGATACAAAGCTAGAAAGTCTGTTAGAAGGACACGGATACAGTTACACAATCAGACAGATCTGTTTGGAGCAGAGGAACACTTGGCTGGGGAGAAGCTGAAGACAGGTAAGGGAGCTGGAGACATACTGCTGACCCCAGGCAGGTGTGCTGAGCAGACGCTCAAGCAGACACCCATCCATCCAGGGAGGTGACACCAGCCTGGATTCCGGCCTTCCAGCTCTTTGTGGGGAGTCTACTAAGATGACTCAGGGTGCACAAAATCAAAAGCAAGTGAGACAGAGAGAGACAGGCTGCAGAAGGAAGGGTGCCAGCTTGTTGGAAGACCACGACCTGGCTGGGAAGCTCAGGGTCAGGCGGTTGGGAGATGACTCAGAATCTTGGACTCTCTCTTCCTATTGCTGCAGGGATCAAAGGATCCCTGATCTGTCTAATACAAGTTGCTTAGCAGACATCTCAGAGCAAAAGTGGGCTTGGAAATCTGTCTCCAGAGCATGAACAGATGAGTCTGTGCTGTCACTCAGGAGCAGAGCTGCTGCAAGGTACCCTAGCCCATAGTATACTTAACAGCTGAATGGGTGGTACCACCAGGGGCTCAGTGACACCCTGTGTCATATGGTGGTGGTTGCTAGAAAGGAAACCTTCTGAAACCACCACCCAAACAAAGAGAACTCTCACAGAGTGGGAGACGATCTTCACATGACATATGTCAGACAAGAGGCTAATAACTAAAATCTGTAAAGAGCCCATGAACGTCAACAACAAGAAAACAAATGACCTCATCCAAAAATGGGCAGAGAATATGAACACAATATTCACCATAGAAGATATCCAAAAGGCCAACTAACACATGAAAAAAAAAAAGCTCCAAGTCACTGAATGTCAGAGAAATGCAAATAAAGAAAACAATGAGATAAAATTTCACTCTTGTGAGAATGGCATACATGAGAAAAGGTAGAAGCAACAAATGCAGGAGAGGTTGTGGGGACAACAGAACCCTCCTGCATTGCTGGTGGGAATGTAAGTTGGTCCAACCCCTGTGGAGAGCAGTCTGATGAACTCTCAGAAGCCTAGAAGTGGACTGACACTATGACCCAGCAATTCCTGTCCTGGGGATATATCTTTTTTCTTTTTTTTTTTTCAACCAGAGCACTATTCAGCTCTGGCTTATGGTAGTGCAGGGGATTGAACCTGGGACTTTGGAGCCTCAGGAATGAGAGTCTGTCTGAATAATCATTATGCTATCTACCCTCTGCCTGGAATATATCTTAAGGGACCAAAAATACCCATCCAAAAAGATTTGTGCATACCTGTGTTCATAGCAGCACAGTTTGTATTAGCGAAAACCTGGAAGCATCCCAGATGTCCAATAACAGATGAGTGGCTGAACAAGTTGTGGTCTATATACACAATGGAATACTACTCAGCTATTTAAAAAAATGTTTTGTTTTTTTTTACCATTTTCACCCCATCTTGGATGGAGCTTGAAGAATCATGTTAAGTGAGATAAGTCAGAAATAGAAGGATGAATATGGGATGATCTCACTCATAGGCAGAAGTTGAAAAACAAGATCAGAAAAGAAAACTCTAGGCAGAATTTAGGCTGGGGTTGGTGTGTTTCACCAAAGTAAAAGATTCTGGGGTGGGGGGAGGGTTCAGGTCATGGAACATGATGGCAGAGGAGGACCTAGTGGGGGTTATATTGTTATGTGGATAACTGGGAAATGTTATTCATGTGCAAACTATTATATTTACTGTTGACTGTAAAACATTAATCTCCCAAGAAAGAAATTAAAAAAAAAAAAGAAAAGAAATCTCTCTCCTTGAGCCATTAAGTTCCCTTTGAACTAAATACGCACATCTCTGAAAACTTTTCTCAAAATATACTACCACAGGGGTGGGGAGGAATAATGCTAAAGTCATGGCTGGCTACTGTTGAGAGGGCTTTTTGATACTCTTTTTTTATTTTTAAAGATTTATTTTTTTATGGGGGCTGGGTGGTGGCCCACCTTTGCAGTGCTCAAGGACCTGAGTTTAAGCTCCTGGTCCCCACCTGAAATGAGAAAACTGTTAGTAGTGGAGCAGTGCTACAGGTGTCTCTCTCTCTTTTGCTCTCTATCTCCTCTTACCCTCTTGATTCTGGCTGTCTCTATCCAAAAAATAAAGCTAAAAAAATTAAAAATAAGATTTATATGTTTACTGATGACAGAATCAGAACATCATGCCTGAGTGTCCAGTGCTGTACCCACTAAAGCCTACCTGGAATGTAGAAATACTCTTTAAAAACATTTTATTTAGGGGGGCAGAAGGTATCACATCTGGTTAAGTGCTTGCATTACAGAGGATAAGGACCCAGGTTCAAGCCCCTGGTCCCCACCTGAAAAGGGAAGCTTCATGAGTGGTGGAACAAGGCTACAGGTGTCTCTCTGTCTTTCTCCCTCTATCTCCTCCCCGTTTACTTTCTGCCTGTCTCTATCCAGTGACAAATAAAATTAAAATATTTTTTAAAATAAATCTCAAAAACACTTTATTATAAAATGTTTTATTTATTTATTTATGAACAGAGAGGTCAAGAGGAAAGGAAGGTAGAGAGGGAGACAGAGAGATGCCTGCAGTATTATTTCATCACAAAACTTCCTGTTGGAGGTGGGGGCTGGGGGCTTCAATCCAAGTCCCTCTGGAATGCTGCCTTCTGGGATTTTTAGAGAACTGAGTCCCTAACTCAGACAGGAACCCCAAAAGGCACCCCATGATTTGCAAATCAAAAAAAAAAATCTTGATCATTTTGCTCTTGGAAATATCTCTTTTTATGCTTCTCACCACATTTTGGCATTTGGTGTGCCTAGAACGATAGACTTTTGAGGTTGGAGAAGGTCTCTTGTTCCACTTCAAACACAGAGTCCAGTGGTCAGTGAGGAGACCTCTTGCCTCCCATTTCTGTTATGTCATTGGCCACAGTATTCAACCATTCCAAATATATATCTGTTAGCCTGTTTATAGTTTTGTAACCAAGATTACTGCTGGAGGTTGGTGGCAGCATGACTCCACCTCCCCCAGCTTTCATTTTCTTTCCCTTCCTTCTAGATTGAGGGTGAGAAACATATTTTGAGAAGGATGGAGGGAGGATTGGAAAGGGATAGAGGGAGAGAGGGAGGGAGGGAGAGAGAGAGAGAGAGAGAGAGAAGACAGAAAGGGAGACACCACAACACTGCTCCACTCCACCTCCACAGCTCATAAAGTTTACCCTTTGCACGAAACTTCTGTGTCTTGGCCAGAGATCCTAACCCAGGTTCTCACACACGGCAACATCTGTGCTCTACCCACTGAGCCAATGGTTTGCCTTCAGCTTCTGAATTCCTATTTGTTATGTGGAGATAGTGACACCTAGTTCTTTGATCTCCTGTGAGGTTTGAGTAAAATCACTCCATTGTAAATGGCTTATCACTGTCCCTGGGACAATCCCGAGAATCCCATAAAATACAAGCTTACTCCCCTCTGTGAAGGAGTCCTCTCTACAAGTATCCCCCATGTGAAAATGACAGTGCCAGCAGGCGCAGGGGCCTCACCCCTGAAGCAGGGAGCTTCTCTTTGTTCCTGAGCGGCTGTGGTGCCAGGAAGTTCTATTTTCCATCAACATTGACTTGCTGCGCCAATGACTTGAGATTTTACCAGCTTAAACAGTCTCTGTGTGCTTAGAATTCTCTTAACTTCTGCCCTGATAGCTGTAAGGTTTTATTTTTAAAGAGAGTGATGTATTCTTGAGGCTTTCCCTATTTCAAGGTTAAAATCCTCTCTTGCCATCAAGTCTTATTCATTTGATCATGGTGTTGAGTGCCCAGTCATGGCTCTTGCTTCCTCTAGACTTCAGAAAGATTTTTTTTCCAAAACCAATTTGCAGTTTTTTACCACTCATAGGTTTGGTATTTGCTATTGTGTGTACTTTACCCAATTTTTAGTGTCAGGTTTAATATACACATGTCTACATCCATTGGTGTTATTAGTAGGACTCAGTGTCTGCTTGGCTCCACCATTTCTGATGTCCAGTTATTTTTCTTTTATTGCTTTTTCTTTTTATGACAGAGGATAAGAGACAGACATAAACAGAGAGAGAGAGAGAAAGGAGAGAGACAGAGAGGAGAGCCATCTCAGCACTGCCTTACCATTTGTGAAGCTCCCCTCCCTGTACCCCACAAGAGGGGACCTGAGGCTTGGGCCTGGTTCCTCTTATATGGTGGCCTGTGTGCCACACCTTAAGGTCACTGCTATGCTGAGACCCTGCATAAGAGACCAGACAAATTATTGTCACACACCTCTGATTTTTCCAATTTAGCTCTGGTTGAAAGTCTACACCAGTGTGTTGCTTTATGCAACTAGGGAATGGCTTAAAAACTTTTCCAATCCATGGACTATGCACTCAGCTTGACAGGGACTCAGACATTACACAGGTTCCTGTGTAAATATGAATAGATATGGACCCCAGATGAGATCAGTGGGGTTTACACTTAATGGTATTTATAAACCTTCCTCATATTCGGGAGCTACTCTCTGCTGTAATCCAGTTTTCTAGTCCTATTTCCAACTCTGACACCAGCTCCCCAGACAATACTGTTAGTTCACCTGCATGTTAGCCACTGGGTTCAGGCAAAAATTAGTAGGGTCATGGCTCCCTTGGAACAAACCTAAAGTAGACTTTGTAGCTTCTTCTCACACAAAGAGCCCTAGTTTCATCTGTTCTACTCCTACCTTCAGGTTCCTGTTTATTGAACAATTTGTCTTATATTTTACTGCTTTTCAGCCACCAAGTTTTAAGTGCTACCACGACATCATCATGACTCCTCTGGACAGATGACCTCACCAACGTATCCTGGAACCTCACCTCCCCAGAGCCTGACCCTATTAGGGAAAGATAGAAACAGTCTGGAGGTATGAATCCACTTGCCAACATCTGCGTCCAGTGGAGAAGCAATTATAGAAACCAGACCTCCTACCTTCTGCACCTCTTAAAGAATTTTAGTCTTCTGGGGTCGGGTGGTAGCTCAGCGGGCTAAGAGCACTCAGCGCAAAGGCAAGGACCGGCACAAGGATCCCGATTCGAGCCCCAGATCCCCACCTGCAGGGGAGTCACTTCACAGGAGTTGAAGCAGGTCTGCAGGTGTCTATCTTTCTCTCCTCCTCTGTCTTCCCCCCTCTCCATTTTTCTCTGTCCTATCCAACAACAATGACATCATCAACAATAATAACCACGATAAGGCTACAACAACAAGGGCAACACAAGGGGGGGGGGGGAGATGGCCTCCAGGAGCAGTGGATTCATGGTGCAGGCACTGAGCCCCAGCAATAACCCTGGAGGCACACACACAAAAAGAGAATTTTGGTCCATACTCCCAGAGACAGATAATGAATAGGGGAGCAGGGCTGCTTGGTGGCACACTGAGTTACATCCCCACTCTCAATTTCTCAGTCCTCTCCAAAATATCAAAAACTGGCCACAGGAGCTAAGGATTTGTGGTGCAGGCACTGACCATCAGTGATAACCCTGGAGACAAAAAAAAAAAAGCATTAGGAAACTTCCAATGGAGGGGACCGGACATGGAACTTAGATGGTGGGAACTATGTGGAATTGTATCCCTGCTGTCTTATAAACTTGTTAATAATTATTAAATCACTAATAATTTTTGTAAAGTTTCTAATCACAGACCAGCAAAAAGCTCACCTGTTGGATAGTTTGCCTGATGTGCCCTGCACTGGACACAAGTCCCAGTCTGTCCCCCAGCACAGTGGAGTATGCTCCCAGGCTCTTCTGCTTTTTCTATCTCTTTATGTCTCTCTGCCCCAATCTCTCTATATATCTGAAAAAGGTAGCCCAGAGTGTCAAAGCTCTGGAGACTCCAAAAAAATAGATAAACACTTCCAGCCAAATGCAATGCAAACGGACACTTCGGCAAAGTTCAATCAGAATGAATTATTAGAAGGATACAAGACACTACTTTTTAGCATCATTAAATTCACAGACATAAAATGCTATTTCCATAAATGTCATAGGAACAAGGCAGGATGTGACAAAATGAATCATGAGAACGGACATGCATGTCACAAGAGTGAATTTAAGTGACTGTTATAAATAATGACCTTATGGTGTGGTCCAGGAGGTGGCACAGTGTATAAAGCACTGGATTCTCAAATATGAGGTCCTGAGTTTGATCCCTGGCAGCATATGTACTAGAGCAATGTCTGGTTCTTTCTCTCCTCCTATCTCCTATCTTTCTCATGAATAAATAAATAAATTCTTTTTAAAAATTACCTTATGCAGATGACATATGATGGGATAAAAGATTTATGAGACATATACTCAATGGAGTACTACTCAGCAATATAAAATGTGATGTGTCCTTTGGCATAAAGTAGATGGACTTGAAGAAGATTATGCTCAGGAAAGCACATAAGGAGGTGAATGGCAACTATAGAAAGGTATCACTCGTATGTGGAATATGGAGAGTCGAGTATATGGAAGTGAAAAAACCAAGATGTCATCCTTTATCATTTTTAAAATTTCTTTATTGGGGGATTAATGTTTTACATTCAACAGTAAATATAATAGTTTGTATATGCAGAATATTTCTTCGTTTTACACATAACAATACAACCCTCACTAGGTCCTCTGTCATCCTTTTTGGACCTGTATTCTCCTCCCCACCCACCCTTGAGTTATTTTTTTTGTTTTTTTTTTTTAGTGCAATACGCCAACTCCAGGTCAGGTTCTACTTGTGTTTTCTCTTCTGATCTTGTTTTTCAACTTCTGCTTGAAAGTGAGATCATCCCATATTCATCCTTCTTTTTCTGACTTATTTCACTTAACATGATTTCTTCAAGCTCCATCCAAAAAGGGTTGAAAACAGTGAAGTCACCATTTTTTATAGCTGAGTAGTATTCCATTGTGTGTATATACCACAACTCACTCAGACACTCATCTGTTGTTGGACACCTGGGTTGCTTCCAGGTATTGGCTATTACAAATTGTGCTGCCAAGAACATAGGTATAAACAAATCTTTTTGGATGGGTCTGTTGGGTTCCTTAGGATCTATCCCCAGGTGAGGAATTGCAGGGTCGTAGGGTAGGCTTCTGAGAGTTCATCAGACTGCTCTCCTCAGGGCTTGGACCAACTTACTTACATTTCTACCAGCAGTGCAGGAGGGTTCCTTTGACCCCACAACCTCTCTAGCATTTGTTGCTGCTACCTTTTCTGGTGTATGACATTCTCACAGGAGTGAAGTGGTATCTCATTGTTGTCTTTATTTGCATTTCTCTGACAATTAAAGACTTGTAGCATTTTTTCATATGTTTCTCAGCCTTTTGGATCTCTTCTGTGGTGAATATTCTGTCCATCTGCTCTCCCCATTTTTTGGATGGGGTCATTTGTTTTCTTGTTGTTGAATTTGACAAGCTCTTATATATTGTGGTTATTAGCCTCTTATCTGATGTATGGCCAACATATGGCATGTGAGGATCTTCTGCCACTCTGTGAGGGGTCTCTTGGCTTGGGTAGTGGTTTCTTTAGCTGTGCAGAAGCATTTTAATTTGACATAGTCCCATAGGTTTATGCTTGGCTTAGTCTTCTTTGTATTTGGACTCATTTCATTGAAAATGTCTTAAAATTTATGTGGAAAAAAGTGATGCCAATATTTTCCTCTAAGTATCTGATAGTTTCTAGTCTAACATCCAAGTCCTTGATCTACTTTAAATTTACTTTTGTATTTGGTGAAATATAGTGGTTCAGTTTAATTCTTCTACATGTTTAAACCCATTTCATCCAACACTATTTGTTGAAGAGACTCATATTTCCCCACTTAATAGTCTGGGCACCTTTGTCAAAGATTAGATGTCCACAGGTGTGGGGGCTTACTTCTGGGCTCTCAATTCTATTCCATTGGTCAGTGTGTCTATTCATGTTCCAGTAACAAGCAGTTTTGATGGCAATGACCTTATAATACAATTTGAGATCTGGGAGTGCGATGCCTCCATTTCTGTTCTTTCTTCTCAAGATTGTTTTGGCAATTCTAGGTCTTTTCTGGTTCCAGATAAACTTTTGTAACGTTTGTTCTATTCTCCTAAAAAAATGTGGTTGTGATCTTGATGGGAGTAGTATTGAATTTGTATATATGGCTCTGGGTAGTATATTCATTTTAGTGATGTTGATTATTCCAACCCATGAACATGGAATATCTTTCCACTTCTTTGCGTCTTTTTCAATTTCCTTGAGTAGTGACTCACAATTTTCAGTATACACGTCTTTCACTTCTTTGGTAGGTTTATTCCTAGATATTTTACTGTTTTTGTTGTTATAGTAAAAGTGATTGATTTCTGGACTTCATCTTCTTCTAACTTAGTGTTTCTATAAAGGAATGCGGCTGACTTTTGTATGTTAATTTTGTAGCCTCACACTTTACTGTATCCCTTGGTGATTTCCAAAAGCTTCTTGCTGGATTCTTTATGTTTTTCTATGTATACTATTGCTGAGAAATTGTGCAGATGCAGCCATATCTGCCATGTTGTCCCCTCAGGCTATTGCTAGTTCCTGGAGAGTTGGGGCATTCTGGAGCGCCTGTTCTGCCATGTTGTGCCCTCAAGGTAAGTCTATTTCCCCAAAGTAGTTGAAGTGCTTTGGTTACTCCTATCCCTTCCCATTCTCACAAGAGTTATTATCCTGGAGTGCTATGGTTACTCCTCCCCCTTCCCATTCTCGCAAGAGCTACTCCCATAAAAGCCCTTCTTCCTCTGCACGTCTCTCTCTTGCCGGCTCCTTCACTTCTGTGTTTAGACGCAGGAAAGGTTGCTGCGTGAGGTGGCCATTTTTTGCTACCTCCACGTGGCCCAACCTGCTTCTCTCTCACCCAACTCTGAGGTGCCAGCGCAAATAAAGATTTGTGTTCTCTCTTCTCTCCGGATCTCCTCTCTCTCTTCTCCATGGCGCAGCACTACATACTATCATGTCATCTGCAAACAGGGAGAGTTTGACTTCTTCTCTTCCTATCTATATCCCTTTAATTGCTTGTTCCTGCCTGATTGCTACGGCAAGAACTTCCAACACTATGTTGAATAGTAATGGTGATAGTGGGCTGCCCTGTCTAGTACCTGATCTGAGGGGAAATGGTTTGTAATACCATATAATTTCAGGGATATTAATTCCACATAGTGCCCACCACCCAAGTTCTTTTTCTGTATTTTTGTTTAAATATTATTCATAGGAGAGAAACATAATTCAGATTAGCAGGAATTAAAAATAAATTATTTTAAAGTGATTTTTAGCAAATTAAGAATGTTTGACTTTTAACCATTTGTTTAAAATGGAGGTACTTCTAGAGCCCTAACTTCTAAGGAAAGAAGGAAACAGGTTGGGGGTATTGATCGACCTGCCAACGCCCATATCCACAGGAGAAGCAATTACAGAAGCCAGATGTCCCACCTTGTGCTTCCCATAAAGATCTTTGGTCCATACTCCAAGAAGGATAAAGAATAAGGAGCCTTCCGATGGAGGGGAGGGGACATGGAATTCTGGTGTGGGGGATTATATGGAATTGTACCTGTGTGATCTTACAATCTTGTTAATCTTTACTAAATCAGTAATAAAAAATAAAATTCTGCTAAAACACAAAACAAAAAAACAAAAAGCAGACCAAAAAAAAATGAAGGTAGTGACATTGTGTTTTGATAATCCATCTTCAACTTTTTTTCTTTTGAGGTATTTTTTTCTTGGCTTAATTATTACAAGTCTATTGGATAAGAGGGGTACAATTCTATGCAATTCCCACCACCAGAGTTCCACATCCCATCCCCTCTACTGGGAGCATGGACTCAGGATCATTATGGGGTACAAAAGGTGGAAGGCCTGGCTTCTGTATATGCTTTTCCACTGGACGTGGACATTGGCAGGTGGATCCACACCCCCACAAGCCTGTTTCTGTCTTTCCCTAGTGGGGTAGGGCTCTGGAGAGGTGGGGTTCTGGGACACATTGGTGAGGTCCTCTGCCCAGGAAAGTCAGGTCGACATCACAGTAGCATCTTGGTAACTTGGTGGTCGAGAAGCATTAAGATATAAAGCAGAACCAATTGTTTAATAATCAGGAACCAAAAGGTAAGAGTAGAGAAGATGAGGTTTGAGGTCTCCATTTTGGAAAAAGCTAGGAAGTCTGTTTTTCAACTTATCAATAGCTCCTTGCACAATTCCTCCCTGCCCCCCACCAAGATGCAGATAATGGAACCAGCTGTAATTGATGAGTGTAGCTAGAGTCTGGGTTGTGGTTACTTTTGAGACAACAAATTGACCTTACAATGTTCCCACTGCCTCACTGCCTTAGCGAAGGGTGACTGCAGTCCAGCTCCATCACAAACAACTGGCCAGGAGAGAGAGACAGAGAAACAGATGCCAGTCTCTACCCTGTCCCTCAGATGTTCCATGTGTGCACGTGACCTGTAGTTGGACCTGATTCTCAATCTTGCTCTTGGTTTCTTGGGTCCGTAGCTGCAGTTCAGCCACCAGTCACGGATGGTGACACTTTGAGCAGCACATCTTAGCTTACCTGAGGGGCATCCACACCAGTTTTCTACTGGTTACTAGGGAGGCTATACTTATGTTTCTCTGAAGGTCTGCATCCTGTCTCTTTCATTCCTGATTCTAGTTTTTATTATTGAAACATAAGCAATACATTGACTTCCTGGTGCATCTGACATTCTGTCAGATATCTCACAGCGGGTGCCCTGCATCTTATACACTTTTCATTCAGTTACCGTCCCCTGGGCCTCTCCTCACAGGGTATGGATTCTAGAATCTTTACCTGGCCTCCCTCTGGCTACACAGGTGACCAGTGTTCCTCGGTGTTGAGATATCCAATACTCATTCATGTACAGTGCTTAGTTAACCTTGGAGCTTTTGTTTCACTGAATGAGAAAACACTGATAGAGGATACAGGGTGGGGGACAGAGCATAATGATTATGCAGAAAAATGTCATGCTGGAGGCTATAAAGTGCCAACTTCAGTGACCTGCTCCATCATAAATCAGAGTTGAGCAGTGGCCTGATTTAATATGAATAAATGGAAGATACCAATAGACTTCAGTTTCAGCAGAGGAGCCCCTTCTCCCACCCCCCCCCCCCAACTCACTTCAGATCTCTGTCTTCATCTTTCCTGCTTTCTCATGCTTGGAAAAGTTTTTAGGGTGGAGGAAATAGCATAGTGGTAATGCAAAGGCTTTTGTGCCTGAGGCTCCACAAGCTTAGGTTCAGTCTCTCATACTACCATCAGCAAGAGATGAGTAGTGCTCTGGGATTCTCTCTCTCTATGTCTTATGAAAACAAACCAAAATAAAATATTTTTTTTAAAAAAGAAAAGTTTATATTCATTTACTTATGTGCTTATGCATCTTTGCGGTTTGCAAACATTGGCTCTAAATTCATTAATTGCGGTATTCAGACCAAATTCCATTTGTCTTTGCTTTTTGGTATATACTGGCCATACTTGCTCAAACTGTGTGTAGGAACATGTTGTCACAAAGCAAGATGCTCTGTATTTTTTTTTTTTTTTTTTTAGTTGGGGATGGGAGTGCCTTCCGTAGCAATGCCCATGTGGCTTTTCTTATTTTCTTTTTTCTTTATAAAAAGGAAACACTGACAAAAAACATAGGGTAAGAGGGATACAATTCCACACAATTCCCACCACCAGAACTCTGTATCCTAACCCCTCCCCTGATAGCTTTCCTATTCTTTATCCCTCTGGGAGTATAAACCCAGGTCATTATGGGATGCAGAAGGTAGAAGGTCTGGCTTCTGTAATTGCTTCCCCACTGAACATGGGTGTTGGCAGGTTGATCCATACTCCCAGTCTGCCTCTCTCTTTCCCTAGTGAGACAGGGCTCTGAGGAAGCAGGACTCCAGAAAGACAAAGATGAGTATGGGATGATCCCACTCATAAATAGAAGTTGAGAAAGAAGAACAGAAAGGGAAACTTAAAACCATGTGAGTTTTCCTAACATTAGTTTATATTCCACAGAAACTTTTACCTTCTAACCAACAGATAGGTTCTTTTCTCTTACTGCTCCAAAAGATAGTTAGTGGTGTGTCTGAGACTATTCCAGGTCCTCATGTAAGAAAAACAGGAGAAATACCTGGGGTTAGATGGGCAAATATATAGACCAGAGGACCAGGAAGATTTTCTAAGTGGAGAAGGTTTGTGTGGGTGTATAGAAAAATATCCCCACCATATGTAACAGCTGCATTCATTAACTAGATTTCATTTGAAAATTAGTTCTTCTGGTGTGTGCCTCATGACCAGTTTCTAGCTAGGGAGTGTGAGTGATGGCAGGACCCTCGTCACTTGTTCATCTCTAAATTCTTGGATCAAGGAAGAATTGCCAGTGTAGAGCTGGTTCTGAATTCATACTTGTTGATTGAACAAGAGTGTAGACCACTCTGTGGACCATCCAATTGTTAATGTGCCTGTTGCTGTGCTTTATAGGGGCCTGAACTTCTAGTGGTGAAACTCATTTCCATTTCTTCAGAATCACTTACAAACCTCCCTATACTTTTATTGTCACATTACCTGAAGAAAGCCAAGGAAACAGATGATGTTGAGGCAGGTCCAGGGCCCAACAGAGAGTGAAAGCCACTCTGTGTTTAGGATCTCAGTATTATAATGCAGGTACAACTCTCATCATCGAAATTGTTTGTCCATTAACACCATGTGTTTGATTGCCATGTATTTACAAAATATTTCAAATACAGCTTTTACTTCTTTTGACATCAAAGCCAACCTCAAATCTCAGGGCAGTTATTTTCATTTAATTTCTTTAAAAATACAAACTATTAGGGGAGAACAAAGGCATTGGCAAAACTGTGGTATCAGCCATCTGGGAAAGATTGTTGGTGCTTTCTCCCAGGCAATGCTGGGCCAGTTCTGGTCTGTTTGTCAGGAACAGGTCTTCCTGTAAAGGGAGGAGGACTCTTGCCCATGGGTGGAGTTGAACCTAAGGCCTAATTTTCAACAGCAGCAGAATCATAGGGTTAGCATGGGTTAGTTCTGCCTTGAAAGCAGAGCTGGAGACAGGGATTTTCAGGACTGTTTACTTAGAAGGCAATTTCAGGAACCGAGAGTAAGAACTTGGGAAGAGTAAGGAGTGACAGAGAAACCAATACAAGAGTGCATTCTCCTGTTCCCTGTAACATGGAGCTCCAAGCAGGTGTGCTACCACCTATCCCCCAAGGTGACATTCTCAGTTGGTGTCTCTGAGGGCAATTAAACTACTGATAATTCTCTCACAACTCCCTCTTGACCTCTTTGAGGGAGTCAAGAACTAACCTGGAGAGACATCACAGATGAGGTCTTCCTGGAGAGGAACCCACCACAGTCTGGCTGCTCATGCATGCTTGTCCAACAGGCTCCTAGAGGATGCTGGGAAAAAAAGCTCTGGAGTAGAGAGCAAATGTATTATGATAGGAGCTGGAGGCAACAGCTGTCACTTGGTGAGTCAGTAGGCCCAGAGCAATCTGTAGTACCCAAAATGATGTGAGTCTGGGAACCAGATGAGAGCAAAGAACACCTCCTCCCAGAAAGCAGGACCACTCTAGGGAGCCCGGGCAGGCCCCTGTTATGCTGAATGAAGCCAGTGGGAAGGAAGCCTTCTCAAAACCCTTTAGCAAGAGACATACCATTAGCTAGAAGGAGGAACAAGAGCTGGTAGGCCCCCCCCCTTCCCAAAGCATCACCCACCCAGATTCTTGAGAAAGACCGAAGCTGGAGGTGAGTTAAGTGGGTACAAAAGCAAAGCCTCTAGAAAGAGTCAAAAGGGCTGAGCAAGACTTCTCCATGTTAGCACCAGTTCCTTGCTTTAGATGTTTTAAGTTTCCAGATAGACATGTCTCTTTGACAAGGTCAAGGACCTTATGTACAGATGGTTCTTAGAGAGATCTTGCCATATTAGATATCTGACAACTCTGTTACCTTCACACTTGTCATAACCTAGAAACAAGAGGCACGGTACTTTGTGACAATAGTAGCTTTCTGGACTGTGACTACTGTTGCTTTTCCAGATGCGTATGGGCTGGGACAAAGATCTCCTGTCTCAGAAAGGACTACCGAATCTGTAGCAAGTGAATAATTGTTCTCACTCTCCATGTGGCCTTTTGATTTTATTACTTGGTCCTTACCCAAAAAGGGTTCTTGTTGTTCTCATAATATCAAATTTCAAGATTATTTTTCGGTATGCTCTTATCCAGCACTCTGGCTTTCAGCAGACCAGTTCATTGGTACCTCTCCTATACCTACATTTCTGCTATGTTTAATGGCATCTCCTCTTACATAATAGGTGGGTGAGATGAGAATTCACAGTCCATGAGGAAAAAGGTTATAGGAGAAGTTTGTAGGAGAACTTTGCTAGGACCTGGGTTCTCTGGGCATTACTGGTCTAGATGCTTTTGGAAGACATGACGAGGAAGAGGGGCTGACTTCAAGATTCTTCCTGTAGACATCCAAGCTGCAAACTTGTCTCTACTGCCTGAATCACTTCACATGAGCCCAGTGTTTTTTTTGGAGAAGGCGACAAAATTAATGGATGAAATGAATGCAGCAGATGCTACCTATTAGTGAAGAATTTCATGTAGCAGGCCATGGAAATTTTGTTTGCAAAATAAGACCTAATTAGTCTGGCTTATGTTAGAATTCAGTGAATTAAAGTGACAAGGCAATTAATAGTGATGGTTTGGGTCTTTTTCTGGGTTTATATGTTTAGTTGTGTTCCTGGGAAAGGCTTTTACTAATAGTTCCTGTTTGGAACAAATTTTGAAAGTCTATCCATAATACTTACCTGAACTATTAGTGAAATGACTTTAACAAAGTCTTTTTTTTTTTTTTCCTGCAGGGTTATCGCTGGAGCTTGGTGCCTGCACTACGAATCCACTGCTCCTGGAAACCATCTTTCCTTCCGTTGTTGCAGTTGTTATTATTATTATTGCTGTTGTTTTTGAACAGAATAGAGAGAAATTGAGAGAGGAGGGGAAGACAAAGAGGGGGAGGAAAAGATAGACACCCGTAAACCCGTTTCATCCCTTACAAAGTGACCCACCACACACATACACGCAAGCGGGGCACTAGGGGCTTGAACTGGGAATCCTTGTGCTTTGCACTATGTGTGCTTAGCCTGGTGTGCTACTGCCCAGCTCCCAACAAAGCCATTTTTAAGGTGAAGTCTCTGACCATCCTCCTATGCTACAAAGTAATCTTTCCTCTTCTCTTGCCAAGTCCTGAGGGAATTGTGTTACAGAACCCTCTGGCCATCTTCCCCTAACATTTCTCCCACTCTGGGTCTATGAACCAAAATTCTTTATGGGGTATGGAGGGAGAAAAAAAATGGCCCAGAGATGTCACCGACTTTCTGGAAATCAGCTCCTGTAAGAGGCCACAGAAGCGCTGATCCTCTCAAGGACCTTCCTGGCCTCTCCCTGAATACCCACTCTTGTCAATAGCAGCTGCACTGTGCACAGCACCATGGCTTTTCCTGAGCCTTTCTGCCCTGGCTTGGTCCCCCAAACCCCCCGAAACATCTTGCCCCACCAGGCCAGACCTGTAGTGTCGAAAGTCAGAGGAGAAGCAAATGGACCAGAAATCACGGGACACTTCCTGCCAGTGCAGCTCTTGAGGGGATGCAGGTCTCTCTCCACAGGGCCTATGAGCCCAGAGGTAGATCAAAGGCTGTGAGGAGGCTTGGACAGAACAGTCCAACTGTCGAGGATAAAGAAGGTGAACTCTTGGATGTTTTCCATGTCCTAGTTCTAAGCTTTCCTTGACCCTTGGGCCCGTCAGTTTGTTAAAGAAGAGCAGCTGTTTCCCAGTGGCTAGATGGCTTATTGGCTGGGTGGAAGAGGGCCTGTGTTTCCTCAGGGAGGGGGCTAGGCCTTGTGCTCTGGTCTCCATGTGTGGTTTCGGGGAAGACTAAAAGCTTCCCCCACATAGCACAGGTCTCTCGCTCTTTCCCTGCAACCTACCTGCCTTCTAAGAGTCTCCTTCCCAGTTGTGCAGGGGAAGCTCTGTACAGCTGCAGGCTGCTTCTCCTCCATGTTGGTGTGGTCTTTTCATCTTCCCCCTCAACTCACAGTCTCTCCCCAGAGAGAGTTCATCCCCTTTCACTCTGCTCTTTTGAACAAGTCAACCTCTGAGGAGAAGACATTGCACCTTCTAGCCAGCGATTGCATCCGTGCTGATACGCTATCCCTCCAGGTTACGGTATCCCTCCAGGTTACAGTTTCTAATTGAGCATACTTCCTCCAGAGGGTCCATCCAAGAGAAACAGCCCTCGCATGAAATTATGATTGGAGGCCCTCCAAATCAACAGGTCCCTTCTCTACCCTCGAGGGGTTGGATGGCTGTGGGTTTGCCAAAGTTAATAATATTAGCCTGTCTATCATATTAGAAATTCATTGTATTGGAGAATAAAAGGAACTATTCTTCCCTGGGCTGGTTCTCTGTGACTCTGCTTCCTTCTGTACTGTGTCTCCAAATCCTTAGAGGATTGACACAGTAGAGAAGGAAGCAGAACCACAAAGAGTAAGAATATTTTTATTGTACTTATTTATTTAATTTAGAGAAGACAGATAAGCTGTGAAAGGATGGGGAGGTAGGGGGAAAGAAAGACACCTGCAGCACTAGTTCACAGCTGCAAGTGGTGACTGAAGCTTGAACCCCCAGCCCTCATCTAAGGTAATGTATGTACTCAACCAGGTGTACTACTGCCCGACCCAATTCACAAATCTATGAAGTGTGCATTAGTGTATTTTCACTGAGAACTTGCAATTTTTATATTGTTCACTCAAGTATCAATTAAGTAGTTTCCTGAAGCTAACTAACAAATGTCCTTATGCAGATCTGCAAGTGGAAGTTAGTTGTTTTTTTTTTCAACCCTCAAAATTTTTTTTCAGGTCTTATTTTTTTAGCTTTTGATCTGTCTGAAATTGTACCTTGAGATAGGCAAGGAAACTCTATTTAAAATAACATCAAGCTGTGCTGTGGTCCAGTTTCTTCATAGAAACATCAGCACATGGGTTTCACTCAGATTGCTATCTTGATAACATTATTTTTTAACGTTATAGTTATATTATTATTATTTTAATATTTATTTATTCCCCTTTGTTGCCCTTATTGTTTTATTATTGTAGTTACTATTGTTGTTGTTACTGATGTCACTGTTGTTGGATAGGACAGAGAGAAATGGAGAGAGGAGGGGAAGACAGACACCTGTAGACCTGCTTCACCACCTGTGAAGCGACGCTCCTGCAGGTGGGGAGCCAGGGGCTCAAACCAGGATCCTTAAGCCAGTTTTTGTGCTTCCTACCACCTGCGCTTCCTGCCACCTGCGCTGAATCCGCTGTGCTACCGCCCGACTCCTGATGACATGATTTAGTGTGAAATTCAGATGTTTCGCAAGCAAGTTTCTCTGGGAGTAAAGCACGGTATGAGTCCCATGATGCTGAGCAAGATAAGTCTGTTTCCCACTGTCCTGCCATTGTGGCAATGTCATTTCAGGTTGCATTGTGTGTCTTTAATGTCGTACTGGTTACCAGGTGATGATTTGATTACTTTGAATATTTATTCTACTTCCAATAGTTGATGCCGGTACTTTTTTTTTTGTAGAATTATAATTTTTTAACCCAACTATTTCTTCCTCAGCCATGCTGACAGAAAGCGAATATAGTTTAATAGTTATTGACTCATGAACCTAAAGTGAAGACTTTTTAATTTTTCTTATTTATTATTTTGTTGAGAGAGAAAGTCAACACATCACTCCAGCATATGCTTGTGTCTGAGGTCAAAGCCATGTCTTCACACTAGCAAGTCCAGTCCTAGTCCACTGAGTCACCACCTCCTTGGCTGACAAAACATATCTAATGATCCCCTAGATGAGTGTGGGTCACTTGCCATGGTGTTGAATGTCCACTAATAGAATTGATCCAAAGTACTGTCCTAGTTCTTTAATTTTTAAAATTATCTTTATTTATTTATTGGATAGAGACAGCCAAGTCAAGAGGAAGGGGGAGACAGAGAGGGAAAGAGAGAGAGAGACACCTGCAGCCCTGCTTCACCACTTGCAAAGCTTTCCCCTGCAAGTGGGGACCGGGGGCTTGAACCTGGGTCCTTGAGCACTGCAACATGTGCACTCAACCAGGTGTGCTATCACCCAGCCCCAGCACTGTCCTAATTCTTTGCTTTGCTCACACTAGACTAATCTTCATCCAGCTTAGGGACTTGGTCCCTATTAATTGGCCTCCTATATATTCTTAAATTGAACTGGTAATGCTATGATCAAGTTCATAAAAGAGTTTTGTTTTAATTTATGAATAAATGAGCAAGTTCAATCTGTCTTCTTCCTAAGAGAGGTGGTTTGTAATGGTGTCTGCCATAACTTATTTTTTTCAGCTTTGTTGCCATTGCCTCTCTGAATTTATTTCTAAGCAAAAAAAAAAAAAAAAAAAAAAAAGACACGTAGACTGAAAAAGAGAAGAATTTGAGATCAGATAAATCAAATGTGAGATATTCCTCATTACACTGTCAAGCCAGTGACATATTTAGATAACTAATTAGAATGGATGTATCTTACAATTTCCTTTTAAAAATGAATATTCTTTTTAATGGATGGGCTAGTGAATTATACTACAGGTGTAGACACATGGACACAGTCTGTCATCTCCTGGTGAAAAGTGTCTGCAAAACACTCTCATTCCCACTTGAGATCCTTGTCCACCATCATAGTGAAATCTTACAATCTTCTAACTTAACCAGAGAACTATTTTTACCTTATTCTTCCTTGTTCACTAGGCTTGTTTCTTTATCTTTCCATGTGAGTGAAATCATACAGTATTTGTTTGTCTCCAGTTGACTTATTTAATTTAACATGATTCCATCCATGTTGCTGTAAATAGAAGGCATATGTCCTACTCACTGGGCAACTTCTCTGGCCTAGATTTATTTATTTATTTATTTAGGAGAGAGGTATAAATGGGGAAGAGGCAAGTGGTAGTACAGTGGGTCAAGAGCACATGGCACAAGGTGCTAGGACTACAGTAAGGATCCCGTTTCAATCCCTCAGCTTCCCCACCTGCATGGGGGGTCGATTCACAGACAGTGAAGCAGTTCTCCAGATGTCTGTCTTTCTTTCTCTCCCCCTTTGTGTCTTGCCCTCCTCTTTATGTTCTATCCAAGAACAATAACAACAATAACAATAACAGCAACAACAAGGGTAACAACAAGGGCAACAAAATGGGAAAAATGGCCTCCAGGAGCAGTGGATTTGTAGTGCAGGCATTGAGTCCCAGCGATCACCCTGGAGGCAAAGAGACAGAGACAGAGAGAGAAAGAGAGAGAGAGAGAGAGATAAAGAGCACAAAACACTCTCCTAATATTCATGGAATTAGACTCATTTGTTGCTCTCATTCAGTGTAGGGGGTTGCAACCAGGGCCTCATTCAGGCAAGCAACAACTGAACCCAAACCCCTAGTGATAATCTCTTTCATGATGCAGAAACCTTTAGGCATGGTGAAGCCCTTTTTCATTTTTGCTTTTATTTTTCCTTGCCTTGCTATTGGAGTCAGATTTCCAAAGACATCTGAAGCTGCTGTCACGGAACTAGCATCACTTATTTCTATAGATTTTATGTTTTTAGATCTTATGTTCAAATACAATGGGTCCTCTGCCATCATTTTCCAGGACCTGAACCCCACCCCCACCCCCAGTCTCTTACTTTGGTGCAATACATACACTTTAGACACTCCAATTTTTAATCTTTTTTGAGTTGAACTTTGTGTCTTTTTTTTTGTCAGACCACTGATCAGCTCTGGTTTATGGTGGTGCTGGGGACTGAAGTTCTAGATTGTGTTAAAGGTGATGTGGTATTCTTTTTCGTGTGCCCAGTTTTTTCCAATATCATTTATTGACAATATTGGAAAAATGTCTTTTATTCAATATCCCTGCTCTGTGCCATGAATCCCTTAACTCCTTTGCCATAAATTATTTTTATATGTGTGTGTGCTTATTCCTTGGTTTTCAAATACATTATGTTGATCTACATGATTGTTTTTATTCTAGTTTAATACTCTTTTGATTATTGTTGCTTTGTAGCATAGATTTTTTTCCCCCTTATTGGGGGGATTAGTGTTTTACAGTCAATAGTAACATACAGTGGTGTGTGTGCCTTTCCCTATTACTTTCGGTAATGTACTTCAAAGCAATAGTTTTTGTTGTATCGGTTATTGCTTCATTAGTTATATTAGTTCCTGGGTGTTTTCTTCTTTTTAATGGATGTTTTTTCCTTGATTTGTCTTTCAGCTAATTTATATTTATAGGAGATCTCTGTATACTGATTTTCCTATCTTGCCACTTTATTATGTATGTGAATTATGTCTCATATTTTTACTGAAGTATTTTGCCATTTGCTATGTGTCTGACATTGTTCTTTCAAACAGTGCTAGTATTTACCTTTTTAATTTGGAAACATTTTATTCCTTTTCTTGTCTAATTGCTCTGGCTAGAATTTCTTTTTTTTATATATTTCAGTTATTTATTTTCCCTTTTGTTGCCTTTGATGTTTTATATTGTTGTTGTAGTTATTATTGTTGTTGTTGTTGATGTCATTGTTGTTAGGACAGAGATAAATGGAGAGAGGAGCGGAAGACAGAGAAGGGGAGAGAAAGACACCTGCCAACCTGCTTCACTGCTTGTGAAGCAACTCCCCTGCAGGTGGGGAGCTGGGGACTTGAACCGGGATCCTTAAGCCAGTTCTTGCACTTCATGTGCACTTAACCCGCTGTGCTACCACCCAACTTCCCTGGCCTAGAATTTCTAATGCTATGCTGAGTAAGACGAATGACAGTGAAAATCTTTGTCTTGTTTTTGACCTTATAGAAAAAGCTGTTGGATTTTTTTTTAAAAAAATTATTTATAAAAAAGGAAACATTGACAAAATCATAGGATAAGGGGTACAACTCCACACATTTCCCACCACCAGCCATAACTCCATATCCCCTCCCCTCCCTTGATAGCTTTCCTATACTTTATCCCTCTGGGAGTATGGACCCAAGGTCACTGTGGGATGCAGAAGGTGGAAGGTCTGGCTTCTGTAATTGCTTCCCCGCTGAACATGGGCGTTGACAGGTTGATCCATACTCCCAGCCTGTCTCTCTCTTTCCCTAGTAGGGTCGGACTCTGGGGAATTGGAGCTCCAGGACACATTGGTGGGGTTGTCTGTCCAGGCAAGTCTGGTTGGCATCATGCTAGCATCTGGAACCTGGTGGTTGAAAAGAGAGTTAACATATAGAGCCAAACAAGTTGTTAACTAATCATGAATGTTAAAGGCTGGAATAGTGCAGATGAAGAGTTGTGGCGGCAGGGGGCTAGGGTGTGCGTGTGTCTCCCTTCTGTAGGTAGCTAGTAGGCATATTTTAGTTATATTCCAAAGGGCCTGTGCCTATACTAGTTTTTTTCTTTTTCTTTATCCCCCCGAGCCTGAAGTCTGATATGCAGGTGTATCCTAGTTATTGTCTGGGGAGATGATGTCATGGCTGGAAAAAAGACAAGAAAGCTGTTCAGGGAAGAGAGTAGCTCTCAAATATGGGAAAGATGTACAAATACTGTTAACTGTAAACTCCATCAATTTGATCTGATCTGGGGCCCATAATTCAGCTTAGGAGCCTGTGTGATCAACTGAGTCTGATGGTGACTGTGATTTTATCATGCATTAACTTTATTGTAATAAAGATTGCTTGCATGTTGATAGTATATTATTACAGTATATAATTCTGAATCATTAAAGTCTTCTTAAATCACAAGTAGATGTTAAATCTTATCAAATACCTTTTCTGCATTGACTGAGATATTTTTATCATTGCTTCTCTGTGTTATCTCTGCATATTTCTCTTTTTTCCCTTATTTTTTCTGTGTTGTGGGACTAATGGTTTACAGTCAATAGTAAAATTCGGTAATTTTTACATATGTAACATTTCTTAGTTTTCCACATAACAACGCACCCCCCCCTTAGGTCCTTTTCTGCCATCATGTTCCAGGACCTAAGCACTGACCCCACCTCCAGTCTTACTATGGTACAATAATATATCTATTTTAAGATGTTGTTGAATTAAGGTTTGTTGAAAATATTTGGCATCTGTCCTCATTTTTTTTTAAATTTTAGAATTGGGATAACTTTACCTTTATAAAATATGCTTGGGATATTTACTTCCTTTTTTAATTAAGAAGTATCAATGTCAATTATCTTTTGAAGTCTTGGTAAAGTTTAGTAGTAAACTATTTCATCCTGGGGTTTTGTATTTTGTAAGATGTTTGATTACTATGTAAAGGAAAAAGATATTCACATGTGCCTATATAAGAATTCTCAATATCAGGTCATCCTATCCAGTGCTGATAGGAAACTAATTTTTTGCTTGTGTAAAATTTCATTAAAAACAACAGAGGTAGAACTCATGAAAAAAATACATAGTAAGGGAAAATATGCAGTGAAGCTTGGACTGGATGTGACATATTTAACCTTAGCAAGGACTCTTGGGAAGGAGGGAATGGGATGGGGTAAAGGGACATTGGAAGTATGATGGAGAATGGGCCTTATGATGAATGTCTCCCAGAAATCAAGGCACCTATCATGGGAAGATCAATAGTTGTGTTTATGTGTCAAACATTGTACTCTAAACCATTAACTCCCTAATAAAATATGAACAAGAGAGAACATTGTAACAATCTTGCTTTTTGGGGCAATTTTGTGGCTATTCCACTTATTAGTCTTGTGAAATTTGCCAGTTTTTAATTACACAGGTCTTAATTCTTCAGTTATAAAAGCCTAATATAAGTATATTTTCATATCAATGAGGACTGAATAAAATAATTCATGTCTGCATAGTCTAAAACCTCATGATAAGCAAACATCCATTCAAGAATTGGTAGCTACTATTTTTGCTGCTGATATTGTTATTAAGTCATTTGTTACCTGTAAGGTTAAGGTAGCCTATATATAGTTCTGTGGGCAAGGATTCACTTTTATTTTTATGAGTGGTGGGGAATGGAACCATTTCATTAATTGACATGAAGTCTCTTGGGAAAATTATTACACCTGCTAATATGAACATCAAGATTTCTACCAGTGCTTTTGCAAATGCTTACAGGGATATTGAATATCATTGAAGACCTTAAAGAAGATAGTCAGAGAATTACATTTGACTCCTCAAATGAAAAAGTATTATCTTGTAGTATATAGACAAGTATTATATAACCTTGACTGTTCTTAAGCACTTGTACATACTTTTATCTTTCTGATGTAAGGACAAGCCAAGAAACCCTTACACATTACCTGTAGATAAATCAACTGAGTTTGGTGAGACAAAGGACTTCTATCAAGAGGAAGGGCTTTGATGCAGAGTTCTAAGACCATACTGTTGTTTTCTCTGGGTTGCCTTCACGGGCAGGTAACAGACGACCAGGGACACATGGCTGAGCTGAGAATGCAGTTTAATCTTTATTCACGAGTGGGCAAGCAGTCCAACAATTGAATCACAACACAATGGGCTCCTCCACCTCTCTTCTCCGGCTGCAGTTTCTGGAACCAAGGAAGTACGTAGGATAGGGGGTGGGGAGAAGGAAGAAGCCTGGAACTAGCAAGGACTAAACCAAAATCTCCTGGAGGCAGGGGGAGCGAGACCAAACCAATGTAACAGAAAGACCATGTAAATAGACCGCAACATCAAGCAATGTAACAGAAGGGGTCCCAGGAGCAGAACTAGAAGCATACTAACACCATACCTTAGAGCTAGACTGGCACGGGACATTTTGTGGACGACAATACTGCCAACAGATTCTCACAAAGGTCAGGACTAGATAAGCCTTCCTGGAAATAAAGCATATTAGAGTGAAAAGGACCTCGGAGATCGTGAATGCATTCCATTTTTTGGAAGAATGTGGCTTTGGGTTTAAGATTCAGCATCTAAATACCCTCATAACTAGTCTGAGATGCTTTCCACTGAATTCTGCAAGTAGCTTCATTCATCCATTCATCCATCCATCCATCTTTCCATCCATCCATCCATCCATCCATCCATCCATCCACCTTTTTTGGAGGGCCTTGTGCATATGCATTTAAATCACTACTGAATCACCTTCTCATTTAGATAGAAACACAGAATGAGAGAGAGAGAGAGAGAGAGAGAGAGAGAGAGAGAGAGAGAAAGAGAGAGGCCATGGCACTCCCATGTGATGCTGGGGCTTGGACCTGGTCCACATTTAGGGCACTCTGTCTCCTATTTGGTGAGCTCTCTTTCTGGCCCCTTGATGCTGACTTTTAGTGTTGTCTTGTTCTCCACAGGCATTTCATGCTCATTACACCCATTCTCACTTTGTTCTGCTCTGTGCCTGGTTATTAAATGCTTCCCATGGGGCAAAGCTCATCATTTTAATTTCTCCTGACTTTGTGAATGAAAGAGCCCATCACCTCCAGTTGTATCCATACCCCCTCCTTTAGCAAATGGGCATGGAGCTGAATCTGAGAGACCACCGGGAGTCTGATAGCCAGAGCCTGTGACCTTGTTGGCTTAAGGCTTGTGAGGTGAGCATTGTTCATCCTGGATCACTTTGTGCCTCTTGAAAATAACCAGCTGCTAGTTGACCAAGTGAGAAAAGGAACAGGAAAAATATTTCTTAGCAAAGAGGTTTAACATCAACTCCACACACGTGCCTTGACAGTAATCAGTATTTGGAGCTAATACTAAAGTTTAAGAAACAGACTCTGGTCTCGACTCTGGCCAGGTCAGAAATGGAAAGTGTACTTTTGACTCAGTCCCTCGACCTCATATTTCATTGCTCTGCTAGATATGGATGCTGCATTCTTGTAATAAAGATAAAACCAGGACAGAAGCCACTGTGAGGAAAGCCAACCACTGAGACAGACAGCTGTTTGGGAGACACAGAGCTCATCCTATTTCCCCAAAGCACCTCATTAAGGTTAAATAAGACAACATTTGGCTTCCAGTTGGAAATCTTGAACTCCTGAAATGATCCTGAACTCTGCAGTCACATTTTCCTGATAACTCTAGGCCAAACATGGGTCAGGTGTCTTTGATCTACCTGGCTGGTGGTAGTGGTCAAGTTCAATACTTAATTGACAGGCTTTCCCCCTTGCCTGCTTTTGGGAGGCTTATAAAAGGCCTGGCCATAAATAAAACAAGATTGCACACAGGGGCTTGGGAAAGGCAACATTTACAAAGTCCCAGATGCAGAGCAGCAGGAATTCAGAGCGAAATATTTAATTACTTCACCATTGAAAACTAATTACCGATTGGGGAGTGTTTTCACATGTGGAACATAGATTGATTAGCAGGATCCCCGAAGTTCTAGTTTCCTTACTACTGATTACATCTTTCAGGGAAGAAAAATGGGTTAGTTTTAACAAGCTCGAGTCAAACTCAAGACAAGCAGGGTTACAGAAGAGTGATTACACAGGATTACAGTTATTCAATAGGCAACGGGGAATTGAGTTCAGAATTTTTTTTTTCCTGATCAAGGAGCAGAGATAAATTTTACATTGGGGACTTCCTCTTCAGTCACAGACAAGGTTGTATTTTTCATTCAGGAAGTTAATTTGTTTGTTCCACAAAATGTTTCAATCAATGTTAAGCATGTTCAGTGACCTGGAGCCCCAAGGCTAAGTTTTGTCCCAGATATTGTACTTAGATATATTGTTCTGAGACCCAGTTTGGAAAATCAGGACAGATAGCAATGTTTTAATGCTGAAATATAAAAGGCACGAGTCGTGACAGAACCTTCCGATCAACAGGAGTCAGGTCCTTTGACTCCTTAAAAACACTGAAACTTTCAAAAACAGGTGGGAGTGTGCTGGTCCCTGTTCACGTGGCAGATGCCAGGATGGCCTGAGGGTGCTTCTTCCCGAGCGTGTGCTCTCTGGGTTGGAGAGAGCTTGACTGGAGCTGACCTAGTCTGATGCGTGGGAGAGGGATCAGGAACTCGTGTCAGGATAGCGTCCAAGGAGAGAGACTCTGGGACTCACAGAGCTGGAAGGCGATCCAATGTGTTAATCAGAAAAGAATCTTTATTTATACTCGCCAAGAAGGAAATAGCAGGGTGGAAAACAGGATGTGACGAAGAGAGGGTGGAGTGAAAAGAGAGTGCAAACCAGTGGGGATTAAATGGTGGAAAACAGGGTGTGACTAGGAGAGGGGGCGGAGCGAAAAGAGAGTGCGAACCAGTGGGATTAAACCAATGCCCTGCAGTCAGGGCGGGTCTTAGGTAAAGCAGTGATTATGTAAATAGACCATAGCGTTAAGCAGGGGGGAGCTGGCATACTGCCCAACAGGAGTGAGGTCAGTGAAGGGACCTTGTGGGATTATTTGGCTCTGCTTTTCCCCAGGCTGGCTTCTCTTTCTCAAGCTAGCTGCATCACATGCTCATCCCAATACAGAACTCTGTGTTAATGCTCTCCAGAAGGACTCTGTGGTGAGTCCCTTGCCCAGGAAAATGGTTTCTAATCCCTCCACCCCCTATCTCCCTTTAAGATAGAAAATAATTCCACAGTCCAGTCACTGAAAGGGTTGTGACCCCTGAAATAACACTGTACAGTAGGGTGGGTTGGGCAGTGGCACACTGTTTAAGTGCACATATCACCATGCACAGGGACCTGGGTTCAAGCCCCTACTCCCCACCTGTGGTGGTGGGGCACTTCATGAGCAGTGAAGCAGATCTATGTGTGTCTTTCTCTCACCCACTCTATCTCCCCTCCTTGCTCATTTTCTATTGTCACATCAAATAAATATATAAACAGGGGTGAGGGATGGCTGCCAGTGCAGGCACCAAGTCCCAGCCATAACCCTGGTGGCAAAATAAATAAATAAATAAATAGCACTGTGCAGGGAGGGGGCGGGGAGTGCTTTATTGGTGTTAGTTTGGAGGTGACATTGTGGACTGTTCTGATTAGGGGCCAGAATGGGTCCGGAAACCTGAGCTGGCTACTTACTGTGAGTGCCTAAGTGGATGGATTGATCTTTTGGGTTCATTCTTCTTTGCTCACATATAAGGAGCATATGAAACAAGATGCAGAAGGGATTTGAAAGACTGAAGTGAGTGCAGCCTAGAATGTTCCCAGCTGTGACCATAGACTGTGAGCTCAGACTGACAGGGACTCAGAAGTTACACAAATATGGGCCCTGGGTTAGACAAATGGGATAGTCTAAAAGTTTAATAAAAGTTTAATTCAAAGTATACTACATTTATATACTTTCTTCAAGTTGAGGAGCTACTCTCTGCCCTAATCCAACTTCTATCTGTATTCCAAACTCTAAAACCATCTTTCCAGACAATATTTTTAGCTCACCTTTATGGTAACTATCAAGATCAAGCAAAGATTGCCAACACATAAGTTCCTAGGAATATACCTAAAATAGACTTCCTAACTTCTTTCCACCCTAAGATCCCTATTCTCATCTGCTCTAGTCCTATAATTTGATTCCCAATTATTATTTAATTTTATTGTTTTGTCTTGCTTTATATCTGACCACCTTTCAGCCAGCCACCAACTTGCAGATGCTACTAAGATTTCATCCTGAACTCCCCCAGGCAGACGACCTCATCCAATATGTCCTAGAACCCTACCTCTCCAGAGTCCTACCTCAATATGGAAAGATAGAAACAGGCTGAGGGTATGGGTCCACCTGCCAACACCCATGTTCAGTGGAGAAGCAATTACAAAAGCCAGAACTCCCATCTTTTGCACCCCATAAATAATTTTGGTCCATACTCCCAGAGGGAGAGAAACATTAGGGTAAGATAACCAAAGAGGTCGGAACCCCGATTCCATCAGGACCATGAGAGAGAAGAATATAATAGGATGGACATTTGGAAGTAGACGTAGGTGTAGGTGTGACTTAGAAGGGAAAAGAAAGCAAGGCCACAGGGGGAAAATGGGCAGAAATGTATAGAGATAGCTAAAGAAATACTAGTCAATCCTTATTTGTGACCTTGGGAGAATCACTGCAATATACGCGGATATCTTCGCCCACCCTGTTCAACGCTTGACGTCTCGTCACCCAATCTGGTCCCCTACGCCTACACTGAACTTCTCTGTTCCAGTCTCTTGGAAACAGAGCTGGCAGTCAGCTGAGGTAAAGACCAAACACCTCATCACAGACCCCTGCAAGCGTCAACCCGGCTTTGACCTAGCACGTTATGATTGGGCCCTCCTCAATCGCTATCGAACAGGCCATGGCCGGTGCGCCGCTATGTTCCATCGCTGGGGAGCCACAGACGACCCGAACTGCCCCTGCGGCTCCAGACAGACTATGACCCACATAGTCAACGACTGCCACCTCTCCAGATTCAAAGGAGGTCTCGAAACTTGACATCAGGCTCAACCTGACGCTGTTGACTGGCTACGGAAGAAGGGCAAACGCTAGAAGAACTGAAGTTTCTAGTGGAGGGAATGGGGACACAAAACTCTTTGGTGGGAGCGAGGCTGTAGCGCAGCAGGTTAAGCACATGTGGCACAAAGTGCAAGGACCGATGTAAGGATCCTGGTTTGAGCCCTCAGCTCCCCACCTGCAGGGGAGTCGCTTCACAGGTGTTGATGCAGGTCTGCAGGTGTCTCTCGGTCTCTCTTCCTCTACATATCCTCCTTTTCTCTCAATTTCTCTCTGTCTCTATCCAATAGCAAACAAATAAACAAATAAATAAATAAAACTCTGGTGGTGGGAATGGTATGTTATTTCATAATTTTGTAAATAAATATTAAATCACTCATAAAAAGAAAAAAAAGACTTAAAATACAGCTTAGATTCAAATGATGACTTCAGTCACACTGGGCTTCTAGGAGTCATCCTTGGGATGTTAGCTTATATGATGACTTAGATGAAAGCTTAACCTATCCCACTTAACTTCAACACATGTTTGAACTGGCCTTTCTCTATATTTTTTATTATCTTTATTTCTTTATTGGATAGAAACAGTCAGAAATTGAGAAAGGAGGGGGGGTATATATAGAGAGAAACAGAAACATCTGTAGCCCCGGTTCATGACTTGCAAAGACTGCCCCCTGCATGTAGGAACCGGAGTCTTGAATCCAGGTACTTGAGCACTGTTAACATGTGCACTCAACCAGGTGTGCTACCACCTTGCTCCGGGCCTTTCTATTCTGAGAAGAACAACCTGACAAGTTCTACTCTGGGAGTTTGCCTGAACTTCCGGCAGGTGAGTGTGTTCTCAGTGGGGCTGAGACACAAAGCAGCAAGGGCCTTTTGACAGGGGTGTTGGGTCTGGTGGCAGAAGCAGAAATGACTTGGGAGTCACTTACTGTCATCCCTCCATCTTGTCTGGCTGTTCCTGGCTCACCTGACTTGCTGAGTTCCCAGGGTTGGCTGGAGCTGTCCCCAGGTTGCTACCAGAAGAGGAATGAGCTGTGTGTGATGCCTGTGAGAGAGTGGAACCTCTGTTGTCTAGAGAAAGGAATTCTGGCCGGGGAGACAGGGTAATACATTAATTACTTAGATCTTACTTTTTTGTATATATTTATTTTTTTCCCTTTTGTTGCCCTTGTTGTTTTTTATTGTTGTTGTAGTTATTATTGTTGTTGATATTGATGCCATTGTTGTTAGATAGGACAGAGAGAATTGGAGAGAGGAGTGGAAGATAGAAAGGGGGAGAGAAAGATAGACACCTACAGACCTGCTTCACCACTTATGAAGTAACTCCCCTGCAGGTGGGGAGCTGGAGGCTCGAACCAGGATCCTTATGCTGGTCCTTGTGCTTTGTGCCACCTGCACTTAACCCGCTGTACTACTGCTTGACTCCCTACTTTTCTTTTTTTTCTTTTTTTTTTCCCTTTTTTTTTTTTTTTTCCCTCCAGGGTTATTGCTGGGCTCGGTGCCTGCACCATGAATCCACCGCTCCTGGAGGCCATTTTTCCCCCTTTTTGTTGCCCTAGTTGTTGCAGCCTCGTTGTGGTTATTATTGCCATTGTTGACGTTGCTTTGTTGTTGGATAGGACAGAGAGAAATGGAGAGAGGAGGGGAAGACAGAGAGAGAGGGAGAGAGAAAGATAGACACCTGCAGACCTGCTTCACCGCCTGTGAAGCGACTCCCCTGCAGGTGGGGAGCCGGGGGCTCGAACCGGGATCCTTACGCCGGTCCCTGCGCTTTGCGCCACGTGCGCTTAACCCACTGCGCCACCGCCCGACTCCCCCTACTTTTATTTTTTAAAGGACTGACCTAAAGTAGGATAGGAGTCCAACTCAGGAAGAGCAGGTGGGGCAAACATTTTGAGTCATTCACTCTCTGTCACATCTTAGTGACTGTGTCCTTTTCAAATGATGCAGGTGCAAGAGAAATGACAAAGGCCAGACATTCAGGGATTAGAGAATTCAGTTAGTAGAAGGAAGACAGGTAGTAATTGTAGAATAAGAAGAACTAAAACTTTGCAAGAGTTAAAAATAGCAGCATTCTTCCTTTCATTTTACTAACTTATTTATTTATTTTGAATTAGATAGAGAGACATTAGAAGAAAGGGAGAGATAAAGTGGGAGAGAGAAAGAGAGACACCTGTAGACCTGCTTCATCACTCATGAAACTTCTACCTTGCATGTGGGGACTGGAGCCTTGAACCTTGGTCCTTGCAGACTGTATCATGTCTGTTCTGCCAGGTACTCCACCTGGAATCCAGCCTCTTTGCTTTGCTTCTGAGCTTCCACCTCTGAGGGGTATTACCTGGACTTCATCCTTCTTCTTCTGGCTTATTTCACTTGGAGGAAGATGATGGCTCTTGGTGGGGAGGGTGTGTGAGGAGTGGTGGCACTCAGCTTGGGGAGATATGGGGCAGTGCTCCTGTGATAAAAGCCCTGAAGGCCAACGTTTCCACAATTATTTTTTTCAAATAAAGATATACCTAGCTGGATCATGATTTTTTGGAATTAAAAAAATCTCATAATTGTATAAAGAACTCTCATGCTTGTGTCCCTGACTCAACCCTCAGTACCATCTGAAGCCAGAACTGAGAAGTGCTCTGGTGAAAAACATCACTCCGAATGTATTTATTGAACAATAACAGCATTGGTGCATCTCAGAAGGTAGCACTGTGGAAAGTGTTGAGCTAAAAAAAATGAGGTACTGAGTTCTATCCTGAGCATCACACATGACAAAGTAAGGCTCCACTTTTCTCTCATCTTCCTCTCTCTCTCTCATGCCAAAAAGACACATGTCTTTTAAGTAAAACAGTATGACCAAGACAAAAAAGATTAAGTTTTAAATAAGTTAAATATAGTAATTTGAGCTTATAAGAAAACAACAAAAGAGCTAAGTGACATTCAAAGGAAAAGAGCAGAGGGTCAAAAATAATAAAAAAATGGAAAATCAGGACCTAAAATTTAGACATCAAGACATCCCAAAGCACAACTTGAAAGCCAAATTGTAATGTACTGATTGAAAATAAAATTGCCCAGAAAGAAGTGAAAGAGGCAAAACCTAAACTTTCTAAAAAGCCCTACACAACACAACAACACAGAAAGTTGTGTTCTATTTACACAGTGGACTACTACACAGCCATTATGAATGATGAAGTCACCTTCTTCACTTCATTTTGGATGGAGCTTGAAGAAATGATGGTAGGTGAGATCAGCCAGAAAGAGAAGGATGAAGATGGGATGATCTCACTCATAGACAGAAGTTGAAAGATAAGAACAGAAGGGCAAACACAAAGCAGAACTTGGACTGGGTTTGGTGTAGTGCACCAAAGTAAGTGACACTGAGGGGTTGGGGAATTTTCAGGTCCTGGTTCTGAAATGGAGTGTTAGCCAATTTTATGGAGGATGGGCAGGTGGGTCCGCTGTCCCTGCATTTCAATAAACTTAGGTGACTAGAGGCGTAACCAATCAGGATGAATCGTCTCACTAACTAAATTGAATATGCTTGTATCTTGGGAGTCTGCATTGGGTGTGGGGTGTGGTCAAGCCACCCCACCTTTTGTCTTACCTGATTGCTGTACCTTGTAACCAATTGAAATGTATCTTTTCTAAAACTACCCTGTAACCAATTAAGCACACCATGCTCAACTTGAAAGGTACATAAGGAGCTTTCTAAATCAGGCAAGTGATCTGGCCTGGCAGGAGTTGGCTAGATTCCACCCATATAATTAAGTATCTCCCTGCCTGTCCTCCATGCTGTTTTGACTTCAGACTTGTTCTTCGGATCTGCTATACCTTTAGCTGTAACACCAGAAGCTATATCACTCTTGAGTTGTAACACTCAGAGCTGTAACTCTTGGAGCCGCTGATATATTTCTTCAGTAACAGTACATGATGGTAGAGGAAGACCTAGTCTGGGGCTGAGAGTGTTTTGCAGAAAACAAATTTTGCATGTGTACCAACAACTGTATTTACTATAAACCATTAATCCCCTAATAAAAATGAAAAAGAAAAAATACAAGTGGGGAAGTCACAGACTCATCTGAATTTCTAAAACTCAAACGGATATCAGTTTCACTTCTGACAGCTTTGGAATTTTTGTTTTCTGAATATTTGTGTCACCTTGTATCAAGGAAGTGTCTTAGTAAATTCCTATTGGGGCCAGGGGGACTTTGACCTCCTCCTCCCCAAATTTGATACAGAAGTTACCATTTTTCTTGGGCTTCTTAAATACTGAGTTGTGAATGTCCCAAGTTAATTCCCTGAGGTCATTTTACTTGGAAATTCTGGACTCACCTGGAGGTGGAGTTAGAGAGATACATTGTAATTCCACATCCAGTTCAGAAAGTTTAGGACAACTTAATAAAGTAAAGCTGTCAGTTCTTGCGGACTTTGCAGTTACTTGGGAAAAAAAAAAAGATAATTATTTTGTTTAATCTTCATAAGACAGTGAGATGGGCTCTATGCTTGATATTCCCATTTTGCAGGTAAGTCTGTTAAATAAGCTCAATTAAGTCATTTGCCTGAGTGAACAATTTTTTAACTGATTTGCCTGTTAAAGTGTGGGGACATTGCCTTTGGAAGTGCATGGCTGTGCTGTCCTTTCTTTTTAATTGCCAGTTCTGAGTCCATTACAATGAGAGCATTTGCCAAAGGTCATTGTGACACTGACATGTCTGCCAGTGGTGGCCATATGTGGACCAGGTCACAGATCCCCATGGCCCCTGTCAGCTGGGGAAGGCAGAGTGTGGGTGAGAAACTCCAGGAGGGCAGGGACACTTTGCCTTGAGCTCCCTCTGGCTCATCTCCAAGAGATACGTTTTCTTATTTACTTATTTTATTAATAATTTAATATTTAATCACAAGATTATGAGCCAACAGAGGTATAACTCTACCCCATTCCCACCACCAGTGTTGTGGCCCCCATCCCCTCCACTGGAAACTGCAGTAGTTCTCCCAAGGTCAGAGATATGTTAGAGGAAGATGACCAGAGGGCTCTGAAAACTCCAGTTTCATCAACCTTGCAAGACCAAGAGCCCGCCTTTCAACCAATAAAATGACGGTTGCCTTTTGTATCATCTAGTGAGGTCAAAGGAACAATCCCAAAATAATGCCTAAGGCATAAGGACACAGGACCACACTTTCTCCTTTTCTGCCTGATGAAACTGCTTTGCACCGTGGCCTGGGATGAAGTTGATGTTGAGACTTCTACACCATATAGAGGGAGCTATGGGTGGACTGAACTACTCAGAAGCCTTTCCATCTCCTGTTGTCCTCACTGCAAGAATCCTTCCTAATTAAGGTCTTACTTCTAGGCAACTGCTAAGAGTAAGCAAAGCTGTAATGAGAAAGGAAACAATTTCAGTGGCACAAGCTCCTGCCTGAGTCTTGACTACCAGGTTTTGGAGACAGAGATAACGGGACCCTTACTAGCAGAATGAAGTTGAGAAGTTGGAAATGGATCAAAATTGTTTTTGGGGTGCAGAGTATAGGTGTTCTGGTTTCCATAACTGCCACATTGCTGGACATGGACATTGGCAGGTTGAGCCATACCTCCAGCCTGTTTCTATCTTTTCCTACTGAAGGGTGGGCTCTGGAGGAGAAGGGATAGGAAGAAGAGGAAAAGAGGGCTCTGAACTCCATCAAGCTCCATCAGGATCCAGAGAGAGAAGAGGAAAAACGGAGGGACGTTTGGATGTAGTAATAGGGTTACGTGTGGCTTGAAGGGGAAGAGAGGACTGAACCTGGAAGAAACAGGGGGCAATTGTGTACAATTGTGTATAAGCATGGATGGTTGGTTGTAGAGATGATAATTAACCCTAGTCTGAAACTTTGGGATAATTGCTGTGCCTTTCAATGGAGAGACTGCAGAAGTCTGGTAGTGGGAATGGTGTGGAATTACACCCCTGTTGACATGTAATTTTGTATATCAATATTAAATCACTAAAAATTCTAAAAAGAAAAAAGGAAGGGGGTGGGCAGTACACTGGGTTAAACGCACATAGTACAAAGTGTAAGGACCCACACAAGGTTCCTGGTTCCTGGTTCAAGCTCCCAGCTCCCCACCTACAGGGGGGTTGTTTCACAAGTGGTAAAGCAGGTCTGCAGGTGTTTATCTTTCCCTCTCCTTTTCTTTTTATTATTAATTTTTTATTTTTACAAAATTTCATGTCAACAGGGGTTTAAATACACATCATTCCCACCACCAGAGTTCTGAATCTTCAGTCTCCCCACTGCAATCCACCACAGTTCCCTTAAGGTTATAGACATTGGCCAACCATCATTTCTATAACTATCTGTCTACATTTATACATAATTAACTCCTTTTTCCCTGATCCAATCCTCTCTTTCTTTCCAAGACACTCATGACAATAGTACTACCTCCACATCTCCCTCTCCTTTTCCTTCTCTCACTCTGGGTGCTGATGGAGCTGGGGTACAGAGCCCTTTTATCTTATTCCTACTATCACTTCTCCCCCAGCTGGGAGTATGGATCAAGGTTGTTTATGGGGAGCAGAAGGTGGGAGTTCTGGCTTCTGTAATTACTTCTCTGCTGAAGATGTGTATTGGCAGGTCGATCCATACGCCCAGCCTGTTTCTATCTTTCCCTGGTGAACCAGAGCTCTCCATATGTGAGGGTATAGGATAGATACATTGGTGAGGTTGTCTGCCCAGCGAAGTTGGGATGGTCGCATCTGTAACTTGGTGTTTGGAAGGTGGTATGACCTAAGTTGAGACAAAATGGTTAATGAAGAGGAATCAAAAAGTAGGATTAGAGCAGATGAGATTAGGGATCTTAGGGTAGAATAAAGCAAGGAAGTCCATTTTAGACATGTTCCTGGGGGCACACACCTATGGTAGTTTTGCCTGAGTTTGGTAGCTAGCCTGAGTTTGGATAAGAATATTGTCTGAGAGAATGGTGTCAGAGTAGAGAAAAGGACTAGAAAGTTAGATTAGGGCATTGAGTAGCTCCTGTTCTTGAAGGAAAATTCTGTGGATAAAATTAACTATTTTCCTTCATCCAAAGGCCCAAAGAAGACAGATCTAAAAAACCTAATTCTTGTTGGGTTCAACAATGTCTAAACAACTGAGAGAAAGTCTAAGATCATCAGATAAAGAGAGGGCCAAAAAATTGAATAAGGGCAAGATACTGGCCCACTTAATAATGGCTCTTTTGGTAAGTAGCACACCACCTCACCATCTGGGGCCCAGTTAGGGAATCCTGGGACTCCCACTCACATATGATGGGCCTAGACCTTTAATGGATCCCGTTCTCCACCACTCCTGGTCACTTTCACCAGGAATGGCGTCTTGTGGGCCCTCCCAGGATCTTGTCCTCGCCATAAAGCAGCAAAGGTTGGGTGAGCCCCAGTCTCCAAAGGAAGGTTGGGGTATCCTGCTCTGCCACTCAAAAAGATTGGACCTAAATTAAGTGTGGCCTGCAGTGTTCCCAGCTGTGACCATGAGCTGTGAGCTCAGACCAATAGGGACCTACAGGCTCTGGTGATATATATGCCCTGGAGCAGGAGGATGAAGGTAAATAGTTAAGTTTATCTCTCTCCCTTTCTGTCTTCTCCTCTGGTCTCAATTTATCTATGTCCTATCCAAAAAATTGAAGGAAAAAAAATGGCCACAGGAGCAGTGGATTCATAGTGCAGACTTAAAGCCCTAGTGATAACCCTGGAGTCAAAAAAAAAAAAAAAAAAAAAAAGAAAAGAAAAGAAAAGAGAAGTTGAAAATGGACGAGAACTTCAAGTGCTATAAAGGTATCACCAGCTTGCCAATGTGTGACTTGCATAGGCAATTCCACTTCATTCTACAACAGCAAGGCTGCCAGACCTAGCCTTTGGGAAAAGGTGCTTCATAAAATAAGGTGAGTGTCCTGCCTATAGAATGAGTGAAGGTAGAAATAGGTAAATTTGTTGGATTCTGTCATTTATAGAGAGGAGCCAGGAAGGAATCACAAAGACCCAGCCATAAAAAAAAAAAAGCATGCAGAATGAGAGTTTATTTTACAGGACCCATATCAGGCGTGAGGGCCTGGGAGGTGTGGACCCAGATGAGCCCCACCTCTGTCCTCGGGTAGCTCAGGGGCTGCTGGGAGACACTTTACAAGGTAACTGGGAGCCTTGTTTAAAAAGTGTGTGATTTTGGGAGTCGGGGAGTCAGGCTGTAGCGCAGCGGAATAAGCACACATGGTGCAAAGCACACGGACTGGTGTAAGGATCCTGGTTCGAGCCCCCAGCTCCCCACCTGCAGGGGAGTCGCTTCACAGGCGATGAAGCAGGTCTGCAAGTGTCTGTCTTTCTCTCCCCCCTCTGTCTTCTCCTCCTCTTTCCATTTCTCTCTGTCCTATCTAACGACGACAATAATTACAACAACAATAAAAAAACAAGGGCAACAAAAGGGAAAATAGTGTGTGATTTTATATCAGCAGTAATGGGTACAAATAGATATGAGATGCTTTTGATAGGATGCACCCAGAAAGACACCTCATCCCGTCTGGAGTTTGTGGGCCCACAGTGCTTAACCTGAATCTAATCAGAGAAAGCATCAGAAAAAGCCCAAACTCAGTTTTCAAAAATGTTAAGGTCATGCAACATGTGATTCTGGATGCATTTCAGGAGAAAGAATAAAAATACAGAAAGAAAAACGAAAAGAAAAGAAACAACACTTTTGCTCCAAAGGGTCCTGCTGAACTATTTAGCAGTACGGGCTGTGAATTAGGAAGAGCATGTTGTCCATGTTAATTTTAGATTAGAAAGTTATGCTGCAGCTGTATGAGAGAATGTCCTTGTTTAAAGGAAATGTACGGAGGTATTTAGACTCAGAGGGGCCTCGTGTCTGCAACTTACCCTCAGAGGGCTCAGAAAAATGTAAATACACGTGTGTGTGTGTGTGTGTGTGTGTGTGTGTGTGTGTGTGTGTGGTGAGAGAGCAAGAACGATAAAGCAAATGTTCAGGCAAGTGTGCAAAAGTGTTAACATTCGGGAATCTAGAGGGAAACCTACCAAAGTCTTCTGGACTATTTTATCCCAAACTTCCATAACAGACAAGGTGTTGTAACATACGTGTGCACATGCGTACACTCCTCAGAGTATGAAAAGCACAACACAGTATTAGTTAAGGGCACAGCTCTGGAACCTGACTTCTGAGGTCCAAATCCTGACTCACCACTGTGAAGTGAGCTTCATGTTCTTCAAGCAATCTGAGCCTGGTTAACCAGAGGTGACACTGGCTGGTTGTGAGAATTCAACGAGTAAGCTAAAAACCTTTGTGGCAGTACCAGAACATGTACATGTACAGCACAGGTGCAACAAATAGCTCTTATCACACAATACGGAGCAGTCCAGAATTACTGATAAAATATATCTATTTATTTTATTATTTTTATTTTACCTCCAGGATATTGCCAGGGCTCAGTGTCAGCATTCTGAATCCATTGCTCCTGGCACCTAATTTTCCCTCCATTTTTTATTGAACAGGAAAAAGAAAAGTTGAGAGAAGGGTGGAAGATAGAGAGAGAGAGACACCTGCAGATCTGCTGGGTGCATCACTGCCTGACCCCTTATATCTTTTTAAAAATAAATTATTATTACCTTTATTTATTGGAAGGAGACAGCCAGGAATACAAAGGGTGGGTGGGGATATGGAGGAAGAAGACATCTGCAGTACTGCTTCATCACTCGCAAAGCTTTCTCATTGCTTGTGGAGCCCAGGTCCTTGCACATTGTAACATGTGTACTCAACCATGTGTACTCATTGTGACATGTGTACTCAACCAGGTGCACCACCACCCAGCCCCTTTATATATCGGTGTATATGTCTATATTCCTGTATGTCTATAGCTATCTTGTGGTTTGATCTACTGAGGACAGGAACATAACTCTTTTTAGAGTTTTAGAATGGTTTGCATATTTCATTATTAGAACAATCCCATGAAGAATAACAGCAAGAACTACTGCCCCCTTTGTAACTATCTATACCCTGAGTTCAAGAAAAGTAAAATGAAGTTGATGTCAGGCCACTGGAGCTGACAACGTGTACAATTTGGTCACAGATATCTCAACTCCTCATCCTAGAGGAATTTCTCTGCTGCGGGCAAGTACAGCTCAGGTCACTATTGTCACTTTGCTCTCTTTGGTTCTTGGTGAGTGAGGAATTTCCTGGGACAAAAGCATTCAAGGGGCTTTCTGCCATCTGTGTTGCTGTCCACTGTCTAATCATGCTGTGCGTGTGTGTGTGTGTGTGTGTGTGTGTGTGTATGTGTGTGTGTATGTGTGTGTGTGTGTGTGTGTGTGTGTGTGTGTGTGTGTGTGCATACCTACTCAACTACTAGTGAATGAATGGGTCGTTGAGCCAGATTCCAAAAAGAGAGGTAACCAGTGCCTGACCCTGTGTATAAGAAGCCACAGGGGAGGGGAAGTATTCAAGCTGCCTTTGGGAGAGTCATGGTCTACAATGTTGGGAAATCTCTGTCTTAATGTTGCCTTCTCTGCCCATGGCACAGGATGAGACTGTATGACTTAAGCCAGCACCTGAGTACTCTGGGAGCTACAGATTCCATTCAAATGCAGAAAGAATGTCCCTTACAACCCAAGTAGTACCTTTTACTATGACTTAATCTTGCCTTGTTTTTTAGATACTTAATTGAGTTTAGGACAGCACTGCCCTGCTCTGGCATATGTGAGGCCAGAGATCAAACTCAGGGTCTCAAGCACACAAGTCCTGTGTTGTACAAATGAGCTATCTCCCTAGTCTTAACCTCTCTTTTTAAAGCAAACAACACCCCCACCACACCACACACACACACACACACACACACACACACACACACACACACACACACACACACACACACTCCTATTCCTCAAAATGAGTTTTCCGTGAAACAGCCCTCATCTGCACATCAGAGAAGGTGGAAACCAGATTTCTGCCTCCGTGGCTCTTATGATCTTCAATGGAGCCTCAACTGAACAGATGTTATTACTATAAAGCCAATGTCTGGCAGCCTCGGGTGGAAAGGGAAGCCCCTCTCAATTTGTCAGGGACAATAATAGCTTCCCTGCATTTGCTCACTGCCTTATAATTTGCACAGCTTTGTATTAGACATTTCTATCAATTTTCTCAACATGTGTTTGGGATGGGTGGGGTCCAGGCAGCGATTCCTTTTGAGCAGATGATAAAACCAGGGGATCCTAGAGGCTGAACAGCCAACCCCAGAACCAGGACCCCTAGTGCCTGATCCAGGGCTACTCTACTCACACTGCTTTTCAAGTCCTCAACTTCCTACTTTTGGAAATTATTTAATTATTTATTTATTTTATTTGATCATTTCTTAATAACCCCCATGTTTACTTACCACACCACTCATTCATTCCAGCTTGTCTTGTCTTGCCATAGTTTTTGAGGACTTTTGAGTTATCTCACCAGCTGGAAGTCTGGAAGCGCTCAGGGGGTGTGGAATCCCTCAAACAGTTGCTTGAAAAGAAGGGAAATGATGAGAATAAATGTGTAGTCAATATGATCACAGAATGCATGACAGGGTGAATGTGATCTCTGGCTTCTGTGTTCAGAGGAAGGGCTTCTCATATACATTTCTATTTAAACATCAAAACGTCGTTTATTCATTCAATTATGGTGAGACTTAACTGTAGGCCAGGCACCAAGGCTTTCTTTAGGCCTTCCTTCTGAAGGTGAGGGGCTGCATGTTCTCAATTGAGTGGTCTTGGGATGGAGGTTAAAGACTTGAATTTGATGGAGTAAACAGTTAATGGGACTTACATGCTTTGCGTATGTTTGGAAGCTACTCTTTGCCCTAATCCAACTTTCTAGCACTGTCCTCAACTCTGAGACCATCTTCCCAGACAGTATTTTTAGTCTTGCCTGCATGTTAGCTATTGGGCTTGAGCAGAAATTGCTAAAATCATTCCCCCCTTGGAACATATCTAAAATAGACTTCCTAGCTTCTTCAGATACAAAGACCCCTAGTTTCATCAGCTCTATTCCTACCTTTGGGTTCTTGTTTATTAAACAATTTGTTTCTGCTTTATATCTTACTTATCTTGGTGGTATTTCAGCCACCAAGTTGCAGTTGCTACTATGATTCCACCCTGACTTCTCTGGGCAGATAACTTCACCATTGTGTCCTGGAACCTCACCTCTCCAGAGCCCTATTCCACTAGGAAAAGACTGCAACAAGCTGGAGATATGGATTGACCTGTCAATGCTCGTATCCAGTGGAAAAACAATTACGGAAGCCAGACTTTCCCTCTTCTGCACCCTATAAAGAATTTTGGTCCATACTCCAAGAGGCATAGAGAATAAGGAAGCTTCCAATGGAGGGAATGGGACACGGTGGTGGGAATTGTTTGGAATTATACCCCTCTTATCCCATAATCTTAGTATTGTTATTAAATCACTAATAAATTTAAAAATATTTCTAGACTGTTCTTCAGTGTAACCTTTTATGTTCAGTGTTTTGCAGTGGGGATAAGCCCATGCTTGTATTTCTTATTATGACAGAGAGAGGGAGGGGGGTTTGAAAAATTGAGGGCTATAGCAAGCTCCCCAAAGTGTAAGCAATATGGAAATAATAATGCAAAGTTAAAAAATGTTTCTAGGGGATTGTGACTTCTGCTCTGCTGTCCAATTTCTTCATAAATTAGAATTATAAGTTCAGTGGATAGAATAATAAATGTCCTTTTTGTAAATATGTTGGTAAGTGAACTGAAAAAAAAATAGAGTACCTTTTTTCAGTATTATTATTTTTTTATTTATTTATTTTATTTTACTTTTTGTTGCACTTGGTTTTTATTTTGTTTTATTGTTGTTGTAGTTATTATTGATGTCGTCGATGTTGGATAGGACAGAGGGAAATGGAGAGAGTTGGGGAAGACAGATAGGAGGAGAGAAAGATAGACACCTGCAGACCTGCTGCACTGCCTGTGACTCTCTCCTGCAGGTGGGGAGCTGGGGGCTCAAACAGGGATCACTATGCTGGTCCTTGTGGTTTGTACCATGTGTGCTTAACCCTCTGAGCTACCGCCTGACTCCCTTTATTCAGTATTCTTAATGAATCAAAAAAAAAAAGTTTATACACATCAACTATGAACATCTCCTTGGAAAGAACTAAAAAGATGTGTCCTGATTTTACCACTAAGATACAGAAAAATCTTACACTCCTACTTCCTCCTTTAAAACTTGACTCAACTCTCATCTCCTCCAGGAAGTCTTCTTGAATTCCATCACCCTTTCAATGCAGCTGGCTAAGATGGCCTTTCAGGGCTGAACTTCTTTCTACTGGATGCATCAAGCCACCACCAACCTGTGCTTTTTCTCTCCTCTGGATTCTCTCTTATTCATTGTGTCTCCCGTATGTCCAAGGCAATCTTGGCTTGTTATTTTGTACCATAGGAAATGTTTTCTGAATGAGTGGCCAAACATCTACTGGTTCAAACAAGGCTTGGCTTGTAAATACAAGTGGGAGTGAGGTCGGGGAAATGTGGTTTGCTGTCGTCACAAAGTGCTTACACATTGTGCACTCAAACACAGTGCAGTTTTTTTCCCCCTAACTTCTTATGTAATTACCCCTACAGAGCCCCACGGGCTAGAAATGACGATAATGATGGTGGTAGTTTGGAAAATTTAATATTTTTCTTTACATCATGTTTGACCTCTCCATTATGAGAGAGATGGCTCACTTCACGTAAGACAAGAAAAATCAGAAGATGACCGCTTCCTCCATCCCCCCAACCCCCCAGAGACTTAATAAATCCTGCCTTATCTTTAGGGGTTCCCTGATCTTTGAGGGGCTCCTTCCAGCATCTGGGACATAAGGAATTGCTATGAAATGGGCATATTTGGACATTTTTATAGGATATAATGTGATGGAATACTGGAACTGAGCATGGGAGGAGGAGGGCTGGCTTTCCCTTGCTACAGGGTAAGGAAAGAATATTGTTTCTCCTTAAAATGATTTATTTAAATGGGTGAGCTAGAATTCTACTTAAAACCCGGTGTCTGGATGCACCTGTTTAAGTTAGCTTCTTGTTCTCTCAGGTATTCAGGCATTGAATTTTCCCCATTAGGGGAGTGATTGACACCGTGGTCCTTACAATAACACATGATTATAACTCTGCAAATGGCAATTACATTCGATGGAAACCAGATGTGGCATGGAATTTGACTCTCTTGGTTTCTTGGTGAAGTAGATGAATTTGTAAAGTAGAAAACCACAATCATTACTCAGATGGACTGTACATGAATTAATGACATAATATCTAAATCATATATGGTTGAAAATAAATGATTAACTTAAGCTATCAAGATAAGGTAATGAAAAACAGACTCTTAAAAAATTAAAGAGATATTGTCTCCAATCTAAACTTTATCAGAATGCTAATAACAAAACCAGGCCCGTTTTCATGCATTTTCTGTCCCTCATAGGAGAAAAAAAACTATATTAAAAAGAAGCTCTTCTCAGTGGGTGACATTAAAGAGAAAGTGAATGGCTCTGATGGTTTTTCTTGGTTAGAGAATTTTGAGAGGGTCTGAAATCAATCTTAAATATATATATATATATTGTTGTTAAGGACAGTTAGCAATGTTTTATGCTATATTACACAGAGACAGTGTGTTTTTAAGAACACATTTGACACGTTGACTATCAGCTCTGTTTGCCTGTGCAAACCATAAGCATAACCTCTCCAATGCAACCTCTTTTCCTGTCCCCATCTCTCTCTAGAGTCTGTGTGCAAATGTACACACACACACACACACACACACACACACACACACACACACACACACATGCTTCCTCCTTCGTTCCACCCCAGATGCCCCAGGCCAGGAAGGCAAATCAGTGTTCCATTTAAATTGGTACCGTCCCTCAAAAAAAAAAAAAAATACCTCAGCCTTTGGTCAGTCACCTCCTAAGTTGTTAAGTTTGCAAACCTTGGCCCATCACTTCCACTGTCATGAATTCTCAATGACATCATCACTGTAAAATTAGGAACTCTCCTTCTTTTCCTGCAGATGTGAAAGTCTGACATCGCATTCCATGGGCCCGTGCCACGTTTCATCAGCGTTTTTCCTTTGCTCGCTCCAAAGCCCGTGGCCGCATGTGGCGTGGAGATTGCCAGGGCTGTTTGGGATCTCATATCAAATGCTACTACCTAATCCCAGGCGGCCTTCCCCAGGCCCACACCTGCAGCTCATTGAATCCTCCTGGAGTACAAAGGGCTGATTTACAACACGAAGGATCCAGGCCCTGGTTGCAGCTGGGGCTCCAGCAGGAAAAGGAAGTTGTTCATCATCTTGTGTGCATTCCATTAACAATAGTGTACCCGATATGTAGCTTATAGAATAATTTCAAATCACTGACAGAGAGCATTATGGCATTTGGCACTACGGGGAGAAAATACTTGGGGATGGGCAAATTACAGCTGAGCGTGAGGTTTCTCTGTGACCCTCTGGCACTGGGCGCCCTGATTTATACCAGGTGGGTTGACCTTGCAATCTTTCCTGATTTCTTGGGCATTTTCCCATTTCTCATTTATTTCTCTTTGTCTTTGAAGCAGCCTTAAGGTAGAACTGGGCTATCTTCAGCTTTCTATGTTTCTCATATGTCTGCAGCCAAGGATTTAGAGTAACCTGCACTTAAGTGTGATGTTTCCATGCTGAACACCGGGGACATGTTTAAGACCCATTGCTGGGAGGGCCCACAGTGAAATGTGACAAATGGTGTCGTCTCTTCTTCCTTGGAGTTTCAGCTGCCAAAGAAAAGAGGAGTGAGGTCATGAGACCCTGGGAATTGTCACAGGACCCTAAGGAATAAAGCCACTGGAAAGTCTATCCTATTTCCATTTTCCATGCCTAGACAAAGAAATTGAGAGTGGAGGGGAGAGGTAGGGAGAGAGAGAGACAGACACCTGCAATACGGTTCCCCTGCTTGTGAAGCCTTCCTTCCCCCATGCAGGTCGGGAGTGGGGGCTCAAACACAGATCCTTGAGTATGGTGACATGTGCACTCAACCAGGTGTACCAACTCCCAGTCCCCTGCACATTTTTACTACGTTTTTTGTTTGTTTGTTTGTTTTTACCAAGGAACAGGATTCTGGGTGGAAGTACTGGGAGCTGATGCCAATGAGCTCTGATGAAGACCTGACAACAGACGGCAACAGGCAAAGAAGGAGAAGGAATCCTGTGAAGTGAGCTCAGCCAGAAAGAGAAGCATGAATATGGGATGGTTCCACTCACCAGGGAGAGAAGTTGAAAAACAAAAACAGAAAGGGGAAACACAAAGCAGAACTTGGAGTGGATTTGGTGTATTGCACCAAAGTAAAAAAAACTTTGGGTTTGAGGGGGTGGGTCCAAGTGCATCATGGTGGGGAGGACTTGGGCTGGGGTGAGAGTGTTTTGTAGAAAATTGAGAAATTTTACACATATATCAACAACTTTATTTACTGTAAACCATTAACCCCTCCTCCATAAAAATAAATTAAAAAGAAAGTGACAGGCACACTAAGGTCCCCACAGCTCCCCAGGAAGCCCCAGGCCATTTCCCCCTGGTCCCAGAGAGAACAGGTTGAACCCTCCCCTATACACCAAGAAGGGTCCAGGTGCTTTGCCTCTGCAGAACTTTACATGTGTATCCTGCAGATCCCAGTGGAAGTTTTTTTTTTTTTTTTTTTTAAGGAAGTGGAAAGCCTTAGACTTAGAGTCTTAAAACAAAAGTGTTTCGAGAGCTAAGACTCTCTCAGGGCTTGGGGCCCTGACCGGCACAGGAAGTGTGACCATGGAATGCTCTGTTCAAACGCAAAGGCTTCTGATCAGCTTCTCAAGGGCATTTTTCAAGTCAACCTTTTGCTAAAGGTGGACTAAATCAATAATGATAATAATAACAATAATGATAATGATAATAATAATAATAATAAATAGCCATCTCCCAGGGAAAGGGAGCAGGGGAGAGGAAAAACAAATTTCTTTTCACTTTGTAATGGTAAATGAAGTTGGTTTGGAGTAGTATCTGATGTGGCTGCACTGAGCCTGGTGTCTAGTTTCTCTTGATGTGTCAAATGTATCCCTTATGTGAATCGTGGTTTAAAAATGCTTCTACTCAGTGGATTCGGGGAATCAATAAGCTTTTATGATGCCTTTCCTTGCTTCACGTAATTTCTGATTTCAAAAGAGATGTTGGGTATTCTTTGAGATGTTTATGTATTTTGCATTAAAAAAAAGCTCGCAATTTATCCAAGGACTTCTCAAGCATTGCTGCTGGAATGCATTCTTTTTTTTCCCCCCCAGGCTTTTTCCCTCCTTTCTTTCTTTTTAAAACATAATGCCAGTGATTACGGGGCTTATATTAAATTGAAGCCGGATTTATAAAATGCAATATAAAAATCCTCGGGAAGGGAGATAAATATAACAAGCTATGAAACTCCGAGAGCCTCTTCCAGCATTGGAATGACTACAAAAGAATAAAGAAATGACCAGGATGTGTGATGTGGCCCAGGTTAGGGGTGTGTGTGTGTGGGGGGGGTGGTTGGCTCACAGGCTAGTTGATTTCAGACAAGCTGTCCTGTAGTCCTTGATTTCTCTGCAACACAAATCTAATTGCAGATTGGAACGAATCCATTTGCTTAGTCTGTAAAAATAATTTTCCCTGAATATTTACCCAAAGTGCATTATTGCTTATACAGTTGTGAAAAGCATTTAGCACTTTATAATCCCATATTTGCTCCTATGTGGGCCTGGGAGTGTACTCTCCTTACAAAATTCACAAATGCCTAGAAGGCTAACAATTTTTACAAAGTGTTCCTCATGGAAAACATCTGGAAGTTTTCCAGAAAGGCATTCCAGATGTTATAGGTTTAGCAGTCACAAAAGTGCACTGCATAATGTGTGTGTGTGTGTGTGTGTGTGTGTGTGTGTGTGTGTGTGTATGCATATTTTTCCTGGTTCTACATGCTCTGCTACTTATACACCGCCAGCTCTCTTTGCTCTACCTCTGAAACATTTTAGGTTTGAATATTAAATATTGCACTTCCGGACACCTCTGCTTTAAGAGCAATTACACATCTATAAGGAAGGGAATCTGCTATAGACCCCAATAAGCACAGGTGCACAAGGAGAAGGGGTTTTATATGGCATCTTCAAACTGATTCTTTTTTTTTTTTTCTGTGTTGGGTCAGAATGAAGTATAAACACCAGGAAAGAGTCCTGGATGGATCACTATCTGGGGAACTGGATACATGATTCCACTTTCCCACATGGCTTTTTGCAGAAAGGAACCTATCTCCTTGTCCTGCCCAACTTTACCTCATGATTGCCAATTGCGAGGTGCTGGGCAGAGAGGCAGGAGCGGAGCACAGGGGAGTGCAGAGTACTCTCTATTCAAACTGTGAAATGATGCTCACTTGGGGAGCAAGCTAGGAAAACGCAAGGCCCAAGTCACTGCTCTTTGATCTTTTTCTCTTTAATGTCCAGGATGACAAAGAGTCAGAGCATGATACGGATGGAAATAACCATGGTCAGGGGCCACATTGCATATAACTGTGAATTATTTCCACCACATTCTTCACAAATCATGCAGACATAATGTGTACTCTGAACTATCATGTTTCTTGAGTATTTTATTCAACCAGTTTTATTTGTTCTGTAAATAATTTAAAGATTAAGAGAGAGAGATTCAACTGGCAAGGGAAATAGTAGAGTGGGCAGCAAAATTTGGGAGAGGTGAGATGCATGTGTCCAGGCAAGAGGGTCTCAACCAGCCCAAGAAGCACAGAGGTTGTAAACCGACAGGGTGATTCAGGTGTGTATGAGGGAGTGCAGAGGAGGGAGGGTTTCTCTTTAGGGATTGGGGGAAAGAGTGAGGTACTGGGCTCTTGAGAAGAGGTCTTATAAATCAAGAGGGGGGTGATAGGAATTGGGAAGATGTCGCTTGTGGAGGCCGTGGTGGCGGGACGCAGAAAAAGGAGGTTTGGAGCAGAAAGGGAACACAATCCTTGATTTGCACTGGCACCTCAGAGTTGGGTGAGAGAGCAGCAGTTTGGGCCACGTGGAGGAAGCAAAAATGGCCTCCTGGCGCTGCAACCTTCCCTGCGTCTAATCACCGAAGTGAAAGGCGGGCAAGAGAACGAGGGACGGAAGAAGAAGGGCTTTTATGGGAATAGCTCTCATGAGAATGAGAAGGAGGAGGAGTAACCATAGCACTCCAGGGTAGGATAATAACTCTCAGGGGAATGGGAAGGGGGAGGAGTAACCAAAGCACTTCAACTATGGCGGGGAATCGACAGTGCCCTGAGGGCACAACATGGCGAACAGGCACTCCGAGAATGTCCCAACTCTCGCAGGAACTAGCAATAGCCTGAGGGGAAAACATGGCAGATGTGACTGCATCTGCACAATTTCCCAGCATCTCCCCCTTTCCTTATATCTAATGGCCACAATATAGGAAATTTAGAGTGGAGCAGGCTTAAATGTTATTAAGGAATGCCATGCTCAGGTGGGAAGATGTAGGATGTTTTTGTGGAGGTGGGAAGACTTACATGGCCGCCAACATTGTGACATTTATGTGTCCCCCCTGTGCTCAACCCCTCTGTAGAGAGAGAAACTTACCTGGAGGGACTCATCTCATAGGTTAAGCTCTGCCAGGCTCCACCATCTCCTCACAATATTTCTACATTTTTTCCCTATCCTTCTATCTAGTCAACACATTAGGATGGATCAATGTCTGTAAAAGACTCCATCTGTGACAGAGGAATAGTAGTGTAGGAGTGAGCAGAAACCTTTTGTGCATAAACCTGATTGATATAACAAAACAGGAAGGGACAAGTAGGGGAGCAGTAAGAGCCAGTGTGATGCCAAGGGGAGGCTTGGTGCACAAAGGGGCATTCCCTGTTTTGGGGGGCAGGGCCTACTAACGAAGTGTGTGGGGGGGTTCTGCCTCTGGGGGCATCTCTTGCCTCTGGGGGCGTTTCATGTATCTGCACAATTTCCCAGCAGGGGGAGGACTCTGGTTCAGTTTGGCTGATATACCATGAGCACCTGCTCTAAGCAGGACAGAGGAAGCACTGAGCTTGGAGAAAGTTCGAGCCCTGCATACCTGTACTACTCTGGGCAGCTGGAGAGATTTGAATAGAAATGTTCCCAGAGCCCTAAGCCTGTGATTATCTGCTTATCATGTGGCATCATGAGAAGGCAGAGAAGAAAATGGCAAGGACCATCCATTTCCTTGCCAGGCTAGGTATAGCTCCAGTCACTTGCTCAGAGAATCTTGAAGGGTGGGATCAGGGCTTGAGAAAAGTCTGAGTCAGTGGCCTTTCAATTGAGAATCTGAGCTCTACCACCCAGCATTCACACACTAGGAGGGGCTTGGCCTTGGACTCTTGATAGTTTTCAAGTCTTGGTGTTCAGTTTCCTGGAAACTGGGGAATTTGGGAATCCAGAGTGAAACACATCCCTGGGCTTTGTCCTTCTAGCTTATATGGTGATAACCTTGTCTTCATCTCCTTAGGCAGCACAACTGAGAACCTGTTAGGATCTGGCTTCTGGTTCAGCCCAGATATCTGAAAGAGCTGCCACCAGCTGTCATATCCCACTAGCTGAGTCTTCTCTGGATGTGGGGTGGGGGGACCCATTCATACCCATTTAGGGGGTGCCAAATAACTATGCACATCTTAAACCCCACAGTATGAATCCTCTTTTAGCCTTCAAAGCTTTGTTTCCCAAGATTTCCAGAAGGAAGTTGCTGGTACTCTAAGAAACCAAAAGGTTCTAGGCACAACGGAACAGAAACACAGAGATGAAAAGGGCTTTAAGTTTTAGATTCATGATCACATGATACAAGTTCTTCCACAGGGGCATTTACTCTCTATGTGGATCAGTTTCTTCATTTGCAATATGGTAATCAAAGTAATTTCCTTTTAGAGTTAATGTCTATGAAGTTTTACAGTTTTGTTTGACATGCATCACTTTTTTCCCCCTCCAGGATTATTGCTAGGGCTTGGTGCTGGCACTATGAATCCATTGCTCCTAGTGGCCATTTTTAAAAAAAAATTTAGTGAATATGAAAGAGAGAAATTAAGAGTGGAAGGGGATATATATATATATATATATATATATATATATATATATATGGAGAGAGAGAGAGAGAGAGAAAGAAAGAGAAACACCTGCTGACCTACTTCACTGCTTGTGAAGTGTCCCTTTTCCAGTATGGATCTGAGGGCTTGAACCTGGATCCTTGTGCTTAGTATTATGTGTGCTTAACTAGATGTACCACTGCCAGCTCCTGACATGTATGACTTCTTAAAAAAATACATTTGTTTCTCCTCTGCCTTGTGATACTTTGCAGGTCATCAGTGGTTATCATCCAAAGTGAAATCCATCTCACTGTCTCAAATGAGAGTAGGTGTGGCCTATTATGCTTACCCTCTATGTTTTTCCCATTGCTGGTTCCTCCTGCTGTGTGTCTACTCTTCTTTCTTTTCTATTTGGTTCACTTTCTATTTCTCAAACCCTCATCAACCTCCTACCAAGGTCGTATCTTTCCCTCCTCTCTTACTGTTTCTGGCTGTCAATGTTCAATCCAGAGGGAAACTGAAATATGTACCATTATTCAGTGAATAGTGTTCTTCAGTGAAAGACTCAGTGACCAAACTGCATATTCACTGTAGTCTGAGGAATTATATTTAATGGAAGACAATTTAAGACACTACACACACACACACACACACACACACATACACACACACATATAAAAATCCCAAAGTAAATTATTTACTTCCACCTTTAAGGATGAGTAAGCATTTCCAAATTGCATTGCTTTCATAAAATAGGCTGTGGTTATAAAAAACAGAATTTGTAAAGTTCTTGGGAGCATTTAAAAATATATATTTATTTATTTATTCCCTTGTGTTGCTCTTTTTTTTGTAGTTATTAATGTTGTTGTTATTGATGTTGTTGTTGGATAGGACAGAGAGAAATGGAGAGAGGAGGGGAAGACAGAGAGGGGGAGAGAAAGACAGACACCTTCAGACCTGCTTCACTGCCTGTGAAGCGACCCCCCTACAGGTGGGGAGCCGGGGGCTCTTACAGGATCCTTACACTGGTCCTTGTGCTTTGCGCCACCTGCACTTAACCCACTGAGCTACTGCCTGACTCCTGAGCATATTTTTTAGATGCTTAGGTCACTTTAACTTACTGTGTTATATGTTCTATTATGTTGAATTACATATATGCATATATATATGTGTGTGTGTGTGTGTGTGTGTGTGTGTGTATAAACTTTAGGCCAGATCTGATAAACCCAAAACCAGTTTGGATACAACAAATGACCTTCAATGGATAACTGTTTAAAGTTGAGTTACTTATTCTCAAGTGCAGTCAACAGACTAAGAACAGTTTTCCAATTTCCATCTTTTCCAATATGTTTATTTTTTATATGACTTGCATTTAACTAGTTCTTTACTACCTTACAGTCATTTTGGAATTCCTGTCAGTTCTCCTGGCTTCACCTTGGATATTTGTTTTGTACCTTCTCAGTGCAGGTTTTGGAGTATGTACAAGAGGACAATAGATCATCAGAGACTTATCCCAGCAGGGAAAATGCAATGCACACTTAGAGGTTAGCTGCAAAGACTTTGCCTGACATCAGAGTTGAAAACACTCTCCCATTTTGAGAATTCTAGCTTGGCGAAGCCTAAATACCTCCTTAGTCTTTCTGTGGATTCCCAGGACTGCGAGGAGAAACAGGGTCTGCCATTACTACTGGTAAATTCATCAAACCTGTTTTCTTTTTGAATTAGTGCTCCCACACACTTAGGGACACAACAGGAACTGATAGAATGACTCCTTGGGGAATATGCTTCTCTGCTTGGTCAGTCCACAGTGCCTGGTATCCTGGGAGAGAAATCAGTAATTCCCACTGACTCACATGTTTTTTTCCTGCTTCCCAAGCTGCCTCTTAAGGCTTCTGAAAAGAACACCTTTCTTCTCTCTATGACCTCAGCACTCCCTCACCTCTACCTTCCTCTCCTGGTTTTCAGTGGCTGCCATTTCCCGTCTTGCCTTCCTCCAGCTTTGTTCCTGGGGATCCTTGATTAGAGGTAAGCCCACAGAGCAGGCGCCTCAGGCAGCTGTCTCCCTTTCCACTCTTCACTGCACCAAGGCATCTGGTTCTCATTCTAGCCTTGATGCATTGGTCTCCACTTTCACCTTGCTCTGTTTACGTATATTACACTGCCTGTTTGAAATGCAGAGCTCCTGACTGGCCTTGTCCCCTGTAATAAAATCTGCTTCCAAAGGGAACAGGTTTAGAAGAACTTGGGTATGAACTAAGCCTTCACTGGGGCAAAAATTCCTGTAACCTGGACAGTGCCAGAGCATCAAACTCTTTAACAGAGTTATTCATAATCTTGATCTAGGGGTAATCTTTGTGGACTCTGATGACCTCTAAAATGCGACTCAGGTTTGCACAGGAGTACGTGAACTCTGCTGAGGAAAGAGACAAACGCTTCATGAAAAGCCATACTCCCAGAGGGATAAAGAACAGGGAGCTTTCCAGGTGGTGGGGGTTGAGGGGGGCAAAGGGATAGGGAGTTCTGGTGGTGATAATTGTGTGTAATTATAACCCTCTTATCCTATGGTCTTGTCAATATCTCCATTTTATAAATTAAAAAAGAAAAAGCTTTTATGACCCACAAAAGGCTGAAGTCCACTGGCACAGATCTTTCTGTGCTGGTATCAGTCTGTAGCAATCCCATTAGTACTTCTCATGAAAGGAGGTGAAACTCATTACTGATACTATGAAGTAGTGGGAGCAGGAGTGAAAGTAGGACTAGCTCTATGTGGGTCATGAGCCAGAACACCACCTTGCCCCATCCACCAGTCATGGGAATTTCCTGGATATACTTGCTACTTATTGAGTGGAGGAAGGCTATGCTCATATGTGTTCTCCAGGTACCTCGAGCAGTGAGGATAGCCTACAGCAGGTGTTCTCACCCCTGACTGAATCAAAGTTTCCTGGGTAGGTATAAAGATCCTGATGCCTGGATCATACCACCAATCCAAGTATTTAGTTAGACTTCCTGGAGGTGGGACTCAGATAGCAGTAATTTATAAATGTACTCTATGATTCCAAAGCACAGTACAATTGGAAGCTCACTAACCAGCAGCATCTAGGATGAAGGAACAAGAATGAAAGCAACATGGGAGCCTGACCTCTGTCTTCAACATACACCTGATCAAATTCAACACATAGATCCTTTATGGCTTCCTTTCCTCACGGGCTGTTGGTTTGGTGCTTACTGGGGATTGGAACTCTTCTTTACCATGCATCAAGGCAATGTTTATTTTTCAAAGTTCAATTCCTGGTATACCTCCAGTCAGAAATACCCTCTCAGATGTCTGTGCACTCAAGTCACTGCTCACTGCTCTCTCCTGACCTGACCCTGTGGTTTGTTTTGTTCGAATCTTCCTCTATTGCCGACAGGTCACTTTGGAGCCCTTCTTCCAAGTCTGTCTCTGACATAGAGCAATCCCTCAGCAAATGTTCCTACCTGGGTTAAAGAATGAACACGTGGGGGAGGCGGGAGCAAAAAAAAAAAATGAGTGAACATGTGTACTTGAGGACATGCCATTGTTAACCACCCTATCTTCCCTATAGTTTTCTAGGTTAGTGTCCCCCTTAAATATTGACATCCTCTTCGTTTCCAAAGTTCATTCTTTGCACAGTCACTTAGATGGCTCTCTGGGACTTTTTAAAACTCTTCCAACTGAGGATAACAATAATAGTTACTTAAGCCTAATTTGTAAACAGTATTATTTATAAACTTCTGGTCAAAGAGAGCTGAAATGAGCTCATTTGTTTTGGAGAATGCAACAAGTTTTCCACATTTAAGCAGCTATTCAAAATTTCCCTTTTCCAACTTGACAACATCTTGTTGTGTTCACAGTCCAGCACAAGAGATGTCTCTAGCTTAGCCCCTGGGTACAACAGGTCTCAGGCTAGAACACTTCTCCAGCCTCAGATATGACTTTTGCCTCACTCTTGGGTGTTTCAACTTCATGGTCTTTTTCCTTGTGATTTTTTTTTTTTTCAGCAGTAAATTGTACCCTTGCCTTTGAGAGCCTCAGTTGGCTTCCACTACTCCCAAGGGAATGTGATGACTTTTGCCAAATGTGTTTACTCTCTCTCTCTCTCTCTCTCACACTCTCTCTTTCTCTATATGTATATATGTATATATGTGTATATATACATATATAATTTTATTTACTTTTTAATTTAATTTTTTATTTATAAAAAGGAAACATTGACAAAACCATAGGATAAGAGAGGTACAACTTCACACAATTCCCACCATCAGAAATATCGCCTTCCCCAATAGCTTTCCTATACTCTGTCCCTCTGGGAGTATGGACCCAAGGTCACTGTGGGATGCAGAAGGTGGAAGGTCTGGCTTCTGTAATTGCCTCCCCGCTGAACATGGGCATTGACAGGTAAATCCATACTCCCAGCCTGTCTTTCTCTTTCCCTAGTGAAAGAAAAAAAAATGCATTTACTTCTACTGATAATTCATCAATTCAACCACTGATGGGGGAATTTTGAAGGAAGACAAAGTGATGTTGCCATGGAAGGAAATGGAACATAAATGCTCTTGTTTGTAGAGGCCCAATGAGTCCCAGAGATGTAACTTCCAAATGAAGAGGTTCTTCCTTTCGTATAGTAGTGGTCATAAATTCCATGGTCATAATTCCCATAGAAAACTGGTGTTGGGGATTAATCTCTATAGATCCTTGAATATAATCTTGACAAAAAAAAATCCACAGGGTTGAGGGTTGCAAGAAAGCTCCCTAATTCTGGTGGAACAAAGGTAAGGTGACAAGACGTAGTTTTTCCAATGTCTTAATGGAAATAATAAGTACCTTCAGTAAGTACCTTGTAGTACCTTCAATAAGTAAAGGTAGCCTTCTTCATATGAACCTTAGTTTCACTTCATACTACCGCTAATAAACAATAATACTCACTGCTTCAAGGGGGCTCCTGGGTCACCTGCTCTGCCATCTGAGATAGAGAACTGAGGCCTATGAGTGGTCAAGGGGTTTGCTGCTTCTTGGAACCAAACACAGCTTTTACTGGGTGTGGAGAGACGTATATATTACTGAGTTCAGTCTCGGCTTGTTTTCTGTCTGCACCTTTGTTTAAAACTGTCTCTCTTGTGGCTTGAGAGCATACTGTGGGCAGTCTTCTGAATGAAAAGTAGTGTGTTGGGTTCTTCCATTTCCATTGAAATCACTGTTGAACATACACATTTGGAAAGACAGCACACATACTAAAGAAGAGGAATTTAGGTCAGTTAAGTATTGCAACAAAAAAGGATTTTTTTTTTTTGCCTCCACAGTTATTGCTGGGGCTTCATGCCTGTACCATGAATCCACTGCTCCTGGAGGCTATTTTTTTTTCCCTTTTGGTTCCCTTGTTGTTTATAGTTGTCATCATTGTTATTATTGTTATTGTTTTTGGATAGGACAGAGAGAAGTAGAGAGAGGAGGGGAAGACAGAGAGGGGGAGAGAAAGACAGACACCTGCAGACCACTTGTGAAGCAACTCCCCTGCAGGTGGGGAGCCAGTGGCTCGAACCAGGATCCTTACACAGGTCCTTGCACTTCAAAGATAAACATCTCCAAAATTATTTTTAATTTATTTATTACTGATTAGAGACAGAGAGAAATTGAGAGGGGAGAAGGGGATAGAGAGACAGAGAGACACCTTCAGCCCTGCTTCACTACTCCTAAAGCTCTCCACCTGTGGGTGGGGACCCAAGGCTTGAACCTGGGTCCTTTCACACTGTAATGTGAGTACATAACCAGTGTGCCACCACCTGGCCCAGAAGAAGGATTTCTGAGATAGAGGTGACAATATATGAATTCTTAGAGAAATCTGGGATGAAGGAGTTGTATCGGGGTGGCTGCAGCGGCTCTTCTGACTTGAAGACATCAGGGCTGGAAGTAACACATGCTACTGGGAATGCCTTTCCGTGAAAATACAGGACTGGTTCTCCCCAAATTGCATCGATAAGTTCCAGAGTTTACTACCGAACAACACAGGACTGCCAGTCTTCAAAGTATGTCTTGATGCCAAACAGGTATATGCAGTGCAGACAGACTGCTTGGCAGGCTTGGCTGTTTACAGGGTTCTTTCATTCACACCAGCGTTTGTGGATATGACTACAATGGAATTGCACAATGGCTTTATCCTTAATGCTTAAACATTTCTTCTTGTTTGTGTGGTCTCGACAACTGTGAGCTTCACTTTCTCATTTTACTCAAGGATTATTTGGAACACTGACGAGGGAAAAAACAAACAAACAAACAAAGCTTGAACAAGCTTTCCTTCTCAGCTCAAGGCATTTGGGGGATGTTATTGTCATTTCTATTTTTTACTGAGTTGTGGTCATGTAAAGTGGCTAGAGAGTGGAAGTAGTTTTGAATATATTAAGACGTTATTGCCCTGTATTAAATCAAAATTGGAAATACCCTAAACCATACAGTCACATAGTCTCACATAATGATGGTTATGTTCCTTCCCCAATAGTTTGTTTTCCTCTGCTCTGAGACATGGATGAGGACAACAGCAACCTCATAGGATATGACTATTAAGGGAGATGATGCATATACTGAGTACAGTTACCTAGTCCTTTGGTTATTACTCCCAATACTAGGCTTTCCAATGTCTGGGGTTGGAGTGGGTGGTGCACCAGTGAGTGAAGTGCACATAGTACTAAGTGCAAGGACCTGTACAAGGACCCAGGTTCGAGCCCTTGTCTCCCCACCTGCAGGGGGGTTGCTTCATAAGCAGTGAAGTAGGTCTTCATGTGTCTCTTTCTATCTCTCTGTCTCTCTGTCCCCATCCTCTTTCATTTTCTCTCTGTCCTCTCCTATAAAATGGACAAAAAAAATGGCCACCAGGAGCAGTGGATTCATAGTGCAGGCACTGAGCCCCAGTGATAACCCTGGGGGAAAAAAAAACAAAAAGTTTGGGGTCCTATGTGACTGAGGAATTGGCTCAGAGAGAATGCAGACTTGCCCAGCCAGTAGATGTTGACTCCAGATTTGGAAGTCATTCCAGTGTGTTTCTTACCCAATCATGCTACTCAGAAGCCCCACTTTAAAGACCTAAAGCACCAGATATAAACAATATAAATAGATCTGATGTTGAACAGAAGCTTATGCCCCCTACTCCTCCCACATACACTGAAGCCCAGAGTTTAAGCACCTGACTGAGCCCTGCATCTCAGAAGTGACTTGTGAAAGATCTTCACTGGAGGCAGGTGCAGAACAGATGGGACACAGTGAGTGCTTTGAACCTGAAGCCATCCTGACCTCTACTCTTAACTAACCCCCAGAGGAAACAGTCCTGGCATACATATTGCAAAGTCACCTCTGCCTGGTGACCTTCCCCTCGGTGGGTGGGTGGTGTTATTGGCTTGCCCTCTCCACAGGGATGGTTTGAACTTTTCAGCACCAAAACCACAGTTCAAGCTTGAAGAATGTGGTGAGATTAATTTTGTAGGTCTCAGAGCTTGGAGAACTGTGCCTTCACATAACTGCACCATGTGATCTCCCCCACTTAGGTGGCCAACACTGGCTTGCAAGCCCCAGACCAGAAATGCACAGAATGGAAGTGGGACTGTCTCAGTGGATGAGGCTGTCTCTGGCCTGGTCCTAAAGTGTCAGGCTGAGTGAGTGGACCTGAGAATGACTGCAGAGTCCTGTCTTGGTTCCCTTAGCTTGTCTGCTTTTCATTCCCTTTCATTTATGATAATGGTCTTACATTTACTATGATGCCACGAACAGGTGACAGACAAACTTCTTTTTTTAAATATTTATTTATTTATTCCCATTTGTTGCCCTTGTTGTTTTACTGTTATGATTATTATTGTTGTTGTCATTATTGGATAGGACAGAGAGAAATGGAGAGAGGAGGGGAAGACAGAGAGGAGGAGAGAAAGATAGACACCTGCAACCTGCTTCACCGCCTGTGAAGTGAGTCCCTTGCAGGTGGGGAACCGGTGGCTCCAACCGGGATCCTTCCTCCAGTCCTTGCGCTTTGCGTCATAGGCGTTTAACCCGCTGCGCTACCACCCAACTTCTGACAGACAAAGTTCTACTGCAAAAATTAATTTAAAAAAATGCTGATTAAAGACTTGAAAAAACCCTCCAGCAGCGGAAGTTCTAGCTTCCAGTCCTAAGTGCCTAGACTAGCTGTATGGCATTGACACACTTGCCCCCAGTTCAGCTCTCCTTGAACTGTAGTTCACTCTCACCTGTGTCTGTCTAAGCAGAAACTGGAAGGAATGCTTGACAAATCTCATAGAAGTTTCTAGAAATGCACTGGGACTCTAGGATTCGTTCTTGCACTGAAAAAAAAAAAAAGACTGTATATTTTTGTTGACTGAATGAAAACGTGTATGAAAGAGCACACTTTGCTTCAAATAACTCACGTTCCATGATAGCTCATCTGGGGCTCTTCCTGTACTATGATATGGATGTTGGTGGCGATACCTTACACCCTGGGATCTCACACCAGCCACTGGCTGGCGTCTTCTGGTCATAAAATTAGAGGCTGAGGGAAGGAGGTAATTCCGGGGCTCTAGCACCCTTGTTTCTAAGTTTATTTGCTCTGGAAGTTCTATCGGGTGTCAAATGTATGTCAGCGAAACTTTATCTGCTTGTCATGTCTTGTTATGTCTTGTTGATAAACTGTGAGGGAAGGGATAGTACCTTGTACTTTGGCAGTTTTCCTGGGTGTGGTCAGTTTGGTGGCTGTGTCCGCGGATAAAAACATGCTGCTGGTTGCTGGGCCAATGAGTATTTCAAAAAGAACAACAACAACAACAACAAAAAACAGTAGCAATTTTTAAGAGTAAAAGTCCTATCAGTTCCTATTAGATTACTTGAAATTGGGGAAATGCAATAAAGCTTAATCTATATTAGAGAATTTCAATTATATTTGATTTCCGCAAGATAAAAATACATGGAAGAAACTGCTTAGTTTCCAAGATATATTTATCCTCAGAGAGGCTAACTTTTTACTTTTAATTTGATAGGATACAGAGAAATTGAGAGTGGAGGAGCAGATAGGGAGAGAGACACCTGCAGACCTGCTAAACGCTTGTGACACTTCTCTTCCTGCGGGTGGGGGAATGGAAGCTCGAACCCAAGTTTTCACTCATAGTAATGTGTGCGTTTGACCAGGTGCACCACCCCCAGGGCCCTGAGACTAACTCTTTATTATTATCATTTTTTTGGTACAGTTATTTATTTATTTATTCTCTTTTGTTGCCTTTGTTGTTTTATTGTTGTAGTTACTGATGTCGTTGTTGGATAGGAAAGAGAATTGGAGAGAGGAGGGGAAGACAGAGAGGGGGAGAGAAGATAGACACCTGCAGACCTGCTTTACTGCTTGTGAAGCGACTTCTCTACAGGTGGGGACCCGGGGGCTCGAACTGGAATTCTCAATCCGGTCCTTGTGCTTTGCACCACATGCGCTTAACCCGCTTCACTACTTCCTCTTTTTTTTTTTTTAATTTATTCCCTTTAGTTGCCCTTGTTTCGTTGTTGTAGTTGTTGTTATTATTGATGTTGGCATTGCTGGATAGGACTGAGAGAAATGGAGAGAAGAGGGGAAGACAGAGAGGGGGAGAGAAAGATAGACACCTACAGACCTACTTTACCGCCTATTAAGCGACTCCCCTGCAGGTGGGGAGCTGGGGGCTGGAACCAGGATCCTTATGCTGGTCCTTACACTTTGGGTCATGTGCGCTTAACCTATTGAGCTACCGCCTGACTCCCATGAGAATAAGTCTTATGTATATCCACTTTTCTCTCTTTTTTGACAAGATTGTGGGATTGACATGGTACAGAGAAGTGTGATTATATTTTGAAATCTCATAGCATTGTCAACCAATGGTAAATCAAAAAGGTGCTATTTAATATAAATAAATAAATAATAAGTAGACCATAGAATAATAAAAAAATGTTGGTGCTCATGTGTTTTGCCTCTAGTTAATAGCCTGAGTTTAAATGTCTAGTCAGCTGGGGAAATAGATGAGTAGCAAAGCAGAGAACTCACTTGAGGACCAGGCTTACTGCTGGGCATGGCATATACCAGAGCAGAGTGTTGCTCTGGCCTACCTTTGTCTGTCAGATAAAGTAGTCAATAAATCTTAAAGGAAATGAATGTCACTTAAACTGAGTTCACAAATAAACATGTCAACAAAACTGATTTTTCTTGAACTAAATAAAAACGTTCCTTGCACTGACTCCTATGATTGATAAAGATTTACAGGGAGAAGCCAACTGTTATCCAAGCCATCTGTGCAGGTAACAAAACACTTTGGAGGAAGAAGAACAGACATATTACAGGGAAGAGTGGGTTCTTCACATGACCTCACAGGCATTCTTGCCCTCAGCGGCCTGACTTGCTCTTTCTCCTCTTAGCTCAGTGCTCTGATTCCATTATTCTGGCCTGAGCTCCATTCCCAGCCTCTGTCCTGGGTGGATTACCCTGAGCTGCCCAATCCTCATTGGGGATGCTAGCATTTGCTTTCACCACTTACATAATCTTGAGTATGTTGGAAATTCCTGGGCCAACAGATCTATCTGTAATGCTAGAGATACATCTTTGGAGTTATCTGGACAATAGAGTTTTGATTTGTTTATTTATGTTAATCTATAGCGAACCATTATTTTAGTTTATTAGTGATTTTGTCATTGTTAACAAAATTGTTAGATAATAGGGATATATTCTGCACAGTTCCCAACCAGAGTTCTGTGACTCATCCCCTCCATTGGAAACTTCCCTATTCTTTATTCCACTGGGAAAATGGGCTAACATTTGTTTTGAGGTATACAAAGTGAAAGGTCTGGCTTCTGTAATTGCTTCTCTGCTGGATGTGGACATTGGCAGGTTGATCCATACTGCCAGTCTGTTTCTATCTTTCTCTCTTTGCCTAGTTGGGTAGGGGTCTGGGGAGGGGAGACTTCAGGACACATTGGTGAGGTCACCTTCCCAGGATTACTCAGGATGACATCATGGTGGCATCTGTAACTTGGTGGCTGAAAAGCATTAAAATATAAAGCAGTTCAAATTGATAATACACAGGAACCCAAAGATAGGAAAAGAGCAGATGTAATGGGAGGTGAGGTCTTCATGTGGGAAGAAGCTAGGAAATCTATCTTAGAAATGGACCGACCAGTCAACGCCCATGTTCAGTGGGGAAGCAATTACAGAAGCCAGTCCTTCCACCTTCTGCATCCCACAATGACCCTGGGTCCATGCTCCCAGAGGGATAGAGAATGGGAAAGCTATCAGGGGAGGGGGTGGGATATGGAGATTGGTTGGTTGGAATTGTGTGGAGTTGTACCCCTCTTCCCCTATGGTTTTGTTAATTAATCCTTTCTTAAATAAAAAAGAAAAAAAAAGAAATGTTTCAAGTGAACTTTTTTTTTTTTTACATAGGCCAAATAATGTCTTACATTCTTGACACATTTAAGCTCATTTCATTCTTAAAACTCTAGTATTTTGCAAAGAGGAATTGAGGTTAAGTTGGCTAATACCCCATGGTTAGTATGTGGTAGAGGGTTAAAGGTGTGAGAAGACTAACATCCCAGCTTCAGTATGTATGTCTTTAAAGATGGGGTGATTTCTTCTCAGAAACCATGGTTGTTGGAATCTGGAAACTGAGGCCAGAGAGGTGAAATGGTTTCTCAAGCAGTTGTGAGCTTAATTCTTTGGTCAGTTCTCTGCTTCCATAATTCTGTCCTGAGCTCCAGTCACAGCCTCTGTCCTGGGCAGAATACTTCGAGCTGTCCAGTCTGTGTAGTTGTTGACCCCACTGGGGATGCTAGCATTCGCTTTCAACTGTTGCACAATCTTGGGCATGTTGGAAATTCCTGAGCTAACAGATCTGTCTGCAATGCTGGAAGTGTCAAGACATAAAGAGGCTGAGAGAAAAAAATAAGGTCAAGATAGAGGTTGAACTGCTGGGTGGTGGCACACTTTCTGAGCAAACGGATCTTGGACCTCTACCTGCAGGGAGGGGGGAGACTTTGCAAATGGTGAGACAATGCTGCAGGTGTCTCTTTTTCATATATTTTATTTTATTTACAAAAAGGAAACAAACAAAACCATAGGATAAGAGGGGTACAACTCCACACAATTCCCACCACCAGAACTTCATATCCCATCCCTTCCCCTGATAGCTTTCCTGTTCTTTAACCCTCTGGGAGTATGGACCCAAGGTCATTGTAGGATGCAAAAGGTAGAAGGTCTGACTTTTATAATTGCTTCCCTGCTGAACATGGGCGTTGACTGGTTGCCATCTCATTTTATCTCTATCAAAAAGAAGAAAGAGAGAAAGAAAGAAAGGAAGAAAGAAAAGAATAAAGAAGAAAGAAGTGGAGGATGGTGGTGGATGGGATGGGAAGGGAATGTCCCTTAGAGTAGTAAGTTTGTTGGGTAGACATTGAGCTCCAGGGATCACCCTGGTGGTAAAAAGAAAAAAAAAAAAGAAAAAAGAAAAAGTCTAGAAGTTGAAGTGTCTACCTGTTGCAGAAATTTGAGGCAGCAATGTGTGAAAGGGCACTAGCCTTCAGGTCCCTGCCAACATCACCCTTGTCACTTGGCATTAGAGACAGGGGTGAGAAGGTGCTAGAGCGAGTCCAACTCCTGTGTTTTCTCTGACAAATCACGGATGCCAGTCAGCACGTGTGGGCACAGCCCCTGTGCTAAGCCTTGGAGGACGCTTTCCTTTGTGTCTTCATTTTCAACACCAGCTTCTTGGTTTTTTATTTTTTTAGCAACAGTTTGGTAGGTTTCACTCAGGTTTCACCCTTTCAACATCTGAATGTCATTCCTTTGGCTCACTGAGTTTTTTTTTTTTTTTCCACTTCTTCACTTGGTGATGACAGGAGAAACTGTTAGTTTTCTGAACAAGTTGATTTAATGGTCCACTTGCAAGAAGCCACATAGCAACCAATCTGTTCTTAAGGTTTGGAATTTATTTGATTCTTCTTCTCAGATGACTTATTGAAATTGTCTTTAGAATGTGTCTAAAAAGGGTGTTGTGTGCTCTGCTGATGGCACCAGACCCAGAATTTCCATCCAGGTATTTATTTAATTGTCTCTTCTAATTCTCTCTCCTGACACTCATCTTGAAGTTTACGTTTGCCATTTTGTTGGAACTGCACTCCACTCCTGCCCTGAACATTTAACTCCTCTCAGATAAATTCAAGCCCAACCCTGAGATCCCCAGGTTGGCCCTAAATCAATGCCAGACTGTACTGTGTGTTCGTAATGGCTCCTACTTCACGGAGAAGCATTTTCAGGACTATTTTTAGAGAGGGAGATAAAAGCAGTAGCGAGCCCACACTTGGACTGTAGTGAGAGTTACTGAAGACATATAGAAAAAAGAAAAGAGGCAGAATTCAGTATTAGGATGCAAAATTAATACTGGGCATAGACACTAGCATTTCTCTCAAATTTACACTTTAAAAAATTATATTTATTTATTTATTGGCTATAGACAGCCAGAAATAGATAGGGAAGGGGGTGATAGAGAGGGAGAGAGACGGAGAGACACCTGCAACCAGAGTTCACCACTTGCAAAGCTTTCCCCCGATAGGTGGGGACAGGGGGCTCGAACCTGGGTCCTTGTGCATCTTAGCATGTGTGTTCAACCAGGTGCAGTACCACCCAGCCTTTAAGAGTTCTTCCAAATTTAGGTTGAGCTCTTGAATTACTATTTTCATTTTGTCCAAAGACAAGGATAGAAAGTTCAGATTATTTGAAAGAAGATGGTCTATCGGTGCAGGCTGTTACTTGGAGTTTTGTCCCTTAATTGACTGGCAACTTTTCAGAGTTGTCACTGATCTTATAAATAAAGCAGAAGCTGCATTTCTTGTGTGGAGAACATATTATACAGACATGAACTATGGATCAGGCTTTGCTTTCCTTCCTGTTAGAATCTATGTGACAGTCCAACATCTTGTAAGACAAAGTTGGGAAAAATCACCTCTCCTCAATATGTCAATTTCTTCCTTTAGAAAAATAAATGTAGCAGAATAGACATGTTTTCAGCATTATCATTCTACCATAACTATGACTAGTTCATAGAAAGGATGGCAGTCAGAAAGCTGTGAGGGCCTCAGAAGTCTTCTTGGTCTTACTTCATCTGGTCAATTTTTGCCACCCCCACCCCCATGAACACTTAAGGGTTTAAAGAAAAACCTCCAGTAGATTGGAACAGCTTCCTCAAAACTGGACAAGGCAGTGTTTTAAGAAGAACAAGCTTAAAGTTCCTCAGAAGTAGTGTCAGAAATCATACCAGGTCACTGCTAATGCATTCTATCAGAGACTGCAATTCAAGGTACTTGCCCAGTTATAAGGAAATGAGAAATGGGCTTTAAATGGAAGATTAATGGGAGTCGGGCTGTAGCGCAGCGGGTTAAGCGCAGGTGGCGCAAAGCTCAAGGACCAGCTTAAGAATCCCGGTTCGAGCCCCCAGCTCCCCACGTGCAGGGGAGTCGCTTCACAGGCAGTGAAGCAGGTCTGCAGGTGTCTGTCTTTCTCTCCCCCCTCTGTCTTCCCCTCCTTTCTCCATTTTTCTCTGTCCTAACAACAACGACATCAGTAACAACTACAACAACAATCAAAACAACAAGGACAACAAAAGGGAAAATAAATAAATATAAAAATAAAAAAATGGAAGATTAATAAAGTCACAGTGAAAGGGAGGAGGAAAGATAAAAATCACTGTTGGGGTCATCTTTGCAAATGATGTACTGCACTTCCTAGTCACATCAACAGGAAGCCAAGGCATAGAAACGTTATTAACCTGATTTCTGGCATGATCATGATGAGAATCTAGGTCAACTCACTCGTCTAATCTACTATTGTATTATGTTCCCTAGTGACTATTTTCTTCCTTTTTTAATTATTTATTTAAGAAAGGAGACATTAACAAAATCATAGCATGGAGGGGGATACAACTCCACACAATTCCTGCCACCCCATCTCCATATCCCATCCCCTCCCCTGATAGCTTTCCCATTCTCTATCCCTCTGGGAGCATGGACCTAGGGTTGTTGTGGGTTGCAGAAGGTGGAAGGTCTGGCTTCTGTAATTGCTTCCCTGATGAACATGGGCATTGACTGGTCCATCCACATTCCCAGTCTGCCTCTCTCTTTCCCTAGTAGGGTGGGTCTCTGGGGAAGCGGAGCTCCAGGATGCACTGGTGGGGTCTTCAGTCCAGGGAAGCCTGGCCAGCATCCTGATGGCATCTGGAGCCAGCATCCTGATGGCATCTGGAACCTGGGGGCTGAAAAGAGAGTTAACATACAAAGCCAAACAAATTGTTGAGGAATCATGGACCTAAAGGTTGGAATAGTGGAGATGAAGTGTTGGGGGGTACTCACTGCAAACTCTAGTGTATTACTGCTTTCAGGTATTTATTCGCCCTGGTTTATGGATACGCGTGAACATATGCTCTATCTCCTGGAACCTGGTTTATATCTAGGTTTTGGGACTTTGTTAGGAAGTGAACCACCTGGGATGGAATTAGAGAATACTATGAAAGGAAAGGTCTCACCCGAGTGATGAAGCTGAAGTGTTGTCGTTCCACACCTGAAGTCTCTGGACACAGTCTGAAGTGAAGCATGCTGGGGTGGCACTCATTGCATTGATTAGGTTGCAATCAGCGGATGCAATATTATTTGATAAGAATTGGGAGAATCATATGGGAAAGTGGGCCCTACCCTAGGGTCCCAGGACTGGGGGAAGTTTAGTCTCTATAGTGGAAATGTGAGGTTCCTGCTGTCTTAGGTTTCAAGAAGACAATGGATAGTTATTGTTGTCATCACATTATTTGGTAATTGGGTTAACTTTGAAAAGTCCTTTTGTTAGACATACAATTTCCCCCCTCTCATATTAATTAAATAGTGATTTATATGACTGCAATTTAATAGGTGTGTACATAAACACCATTCCCATCACCAAAATACTGTGTCCCATCCCACCCAGCCACCCCCAGCCCCACCCTCCTGCGGGCCCAGGAAGCCACATGTCCATCCTCCCCCTCACCACAGGGCTTTTACTTTGGTGCCCTACTTTCAATTTAATCAGATCCTGCTTTTAGTTTCCCTTTCTGATCTTCTTTCTCAACTTCTGTTGATGAGTGGGATCATCTCATACTCATCTTTATCTTTCTGACTTAGCTCACTTAACATAATTCCTTCTAGCTCTGACCAAGATGGGTCAGAGAAGTTGAGTTCATTGTTCTTAGTAGATGCATAGCCTAGTGACTATTTTCAAGTTCAGTCACAAACCACAGTCCATGGAACAGGAGATGGACTGTCTGACAGAAACTGTGTTGATTATTTTAGTGGATTCACAGATGAATTAGAATCACCTCGTTTCCTTTGAGTCATCTACAGTCCATATCCAACTTTGCATCCAAACTTGACCACATTTCCTGCAGGGCCATATTCCATTTCTACAATCTGTTAGCATGTGTGTTCCAGGTAGAAACTAAACCCCTTTCTTATCTTGAGTTCAATAGGCACTGTCATATGTTTTTGCCAGGGTGGATAAGGTTCTTGTCCACTTTCCACAGTCTCCTCCACAGCGGGTTTAATACAAGGAGAAAGACAATATCCAAATTATCATAAATCTGTCAGCATTCCATTTCAGAACAGAGGCAAATGGAGCTTCCATGTATCTGAAGGTTGTATGTATCTGGATTACCGTTTTATCCTTTAATGGGGTGGCTCCAGGGTCAAGTTTTATTATATGCATCTTAAAATTGTAGAGCTGGAGTTTCAGAGAGGGGAGTAGAGATGTGACCTAAGTCAGGGTGGGACATTAACCTTCTGACCTCAGAGGACTGATGGTTTGCAAGTAGCATTGCACTCCAGAGGGGAGACCATTTGGACGCAGAAAAGAAGGCCAGACACCCTGGTATTTCATTTTAAGCTTTGAAAAGTTAACCTTAGGCTTGCCTTTGCCCTCTGACCTAACAGGGCCACCCCATAGCAAAGAACTCCATTCGAGCTCTCTATTTCCTCTTCTTGAGCGTTAGTTATGTCTACTCTTTGCCCCCTCACTGGCGTACCAAAAATCCACTTGTCCTCAGCTACTCCATTTCACACCTGACTTGTGACAGTCAGCTACCAAAATATTTCTCTATAAATGTCAGTTTGTGGCAAATCTTTTCTTTCACTGGGACACAAAATCTTTACTCATGGAGAATGTGATTCTGGTAGGTTGAATGAAGGACATTCCAGAGGTCCCTGAGACCATGGCTGATACTTTCTGTCTCTATACCCATTCAGTGATTCTAAGAGTCTAAGATTACTGAGCAGTAGTATTTTTGATAAGTACTCTTTAAATAAATATTTTTGATGAACTAGTGTTTTTGATAAATGGGGGGTGGGGTCGGGTAAAGACCTGAGAAAAGGCAATGACCTAGTCTTCAAGTTGATGTTTTTACTGTTACTGATACTTTGACGTGACATACTAGAGGCGTCAGAAAAATACCATTTGACAGATGGAGTCTTAGGCCATTGAATTCAGACATGATTCCACTATATGACCTTGGAAGCTCACATGACCTCTTTTACTCATTTGTTAAACAAAGAAGAGAAAGAACTAATATCAAGGAAAATTCATAGCCCTTGCATTTCTAAATCTGAGAAGACAAGACCTTACTGTGCACAAGAATGAGCACAGACTTGGACTGAAGAGCAGATCCTATTAACTATTTTAGGGAGAGCAAAGAGGCCAGTTTGGCTAAGAGAGGATTTATGTTGGCAATATTTTGTAAAACAGAGATAATGCTTAACTCTTTAATGTGTTGAATTAGATCTATTAGGAAAGTTTTCTCCCTCATGTCACCATGATTAAAGTTGCCCTACAAGTAATAGATAATGGTATTAGCTATTTATTGTCTCTTACTTTTGGACCCATTTATAAACTCAAGGGATTATGAGTCTCTCTTCTTTGCTGAAATATGTTTATAATGATATGATTTTGGTCATCCTTGACAAACAAATGGAGGAAATATTTTTTTCTAGTTTTCTCCATAGAAACCAAAACATTGACATCTCTATGTTCTGTGATTTGTTCTGGGGTGTGTGTCAGGGTGGGGACAACTTGTGGGAGATTTTTACCCATGGTTCTTCCTGATTTGATGACAGAACACATTTGGGGAGGGAGCACAGTCAATAAAAGACCACATTTCACATTTACTTATCCTCAACCAGGAGAAGACTTGACAAAGACAGTTGATCTCACCAATCTCTCTCTCTCTCTCTCTCTCTCTCTCTCTCAAGACCTTGACAAAGACAGTTGATCTCATCAATCTCCCTCTCTTTCTCTCAAGACCTTGACAAAAAAAGTTGATCTCACCAATCTCTCTCTCTCTGTCTCTCTCTCCTAAAAGTAGTGGTAATTGTGACTATTCTATCTGCTTCCAAAACTGTTTTATAGATCAGGTAAACACATGTAGTTGACTGAATTTCACTACTGATGGATGTGTATGGATAGGAGAGTTGGGCTTGGTTTGGCTACCCCAAGCTTATGAGTCTCCAGAGAGTCACCTATACTCTCATAGGTGCTGCTAGTCACCTATACTCATCCTATGCATCCTCAACCTTTTCCTAGAACATCCAAGACTGGGGTCATTGAATCCAATAGACCTTGAGTATATGGCTGTCAGAGAGAGAGAGAGAGAGACAGAGAGAGAGACAGAGAGAGAGAGAGAGAGCCAGCCTATAATTGTGTTAGCAGAGCAGGTACTGTTGAAAAGAAAAAAAAAAAAAGCCTGGGGCTTTGGAATTTTAAAAAGGGAACCAACACCAACATCTCTGAAATAAATTGATTTGGTTGAAACTCTTCCAAAGAAATTACCTTAATTCTGAGACTAAATATGCTGTGTTCCAGTCCAAATGGACTTTTCTTGGCCAATCCCCTGAGAAGTAAACATTCAATTTAATAGAGAAAGGGCAGTAGGACTTGCAGCCTTAGCTCACTGATGTCACTGATCCCTTTTGGAGCCAAAGAACAAGAAAAATCCAACACTTCCTTCAAGTATGAAGACATCATATGGGAATGAGACAGATATATTTGTGGTTTCTATATATTTTCTTTTAAAGAAAAGTGCAGGAATTGAAAAGGATATAGTTTCTCAGAATCTTGACGTGTGTGTGTGTGTGTGTGTGTGTGTGTGTGTGTGTGTGTGTGTGTTTCTCTCTGGAAGGAGGTCTACCTGGGAATGTTGGCCATCTAATCAAAGAAGTTTCTCCTTCTTGATTTAAAAATATGATTGAAAAAATAAACACAGAGGGTAATCCATGGAAGAACTTAATGTTAAATTAACTTAAAATTATCAGGGTCAGATTCAGGGGTAGCATTTGTGTGTGAGGAGAAACTTTTCAGATATAGATAGATATAGACAGATAAAGATATATATCAGAAAAATAACAGGATTAAGATCTGAGACTCACCTTTCAAGTATCGGACTTATCAACACTAGAGGTTCCCCCTCACTTCTTTCCTCTCTGTTTTTATCTTTCTTTTTTTCTTCCTAGAGCTCTTATTTGTTTTGAAAGAAACCATTCCTTGAAAAACAATGATTGCACATTGAGCAGTGGCACACCTGGTTGAGTTTATATATTACCATGTGCAAAGACCTGGGTTCAAGCCCTGGGTGCCTACCTGTAGAAAGGAAGCTTCCTGAATGGTGATGTAATGCTTCAGATTTCTCTTTTTCTCTTCCCGTCTCTTCTCCCCTTCACCTCTCAATTTCTCTCTGTCTGAATATATATATATCTAATCTGAAGATCACCCTGAAATCCAGTGTTACACACACACACACACACACACACACACACACACACACTTGGTGCCAGTGTCCTAAGTAGAGGTTACATTCTTCACTATCTCCTGGCTATTTCTATTCGAAAGCAGAACACTCAGGTGAATCCAATTTGGTCAAATTACATCACTGAGTTTTGCAGGTATTCAAGGACAAGGAGCCTCATCCTAAACCAGAGCTGGCTCACCATCCACAGGAGATGGCAAGGGCTGAATCTCCTGCACCTCTGTAGTCCCAGCCCCTAGTGCCCAGTAAGTATTTGAACAGCATTTGGTTATTGAATATGGATGAGCCAATGTTATGTTGGTGGTAGAATTGCCCTGAGTGTGGGGGAGAGGACAATCAATCTTCCTGGGGTGTGGAAAAGAAAAAGGTCAAGGAAAACTTCAAAGCTGATATTCGATCTGTGCCTTAAAGGAAAACAGATTGTAGAGCGAATGATCATCCACTTGTCTGTTTAAAGAGTCCCGTACACAGCACTAGAGGATAATGTAAAGCACCCAGCCCTCCCTGAGCTGGAGAGTGACCTCCAAGCTGAAGGGAAGCAGGGTTCAGGGGTGCCCAGACTGTTTCCATCAGAGCTACTGGGTCTGCCTAGGGGCCCCAGAGCCGACCCCCACCTCAGGCCCCAGCCCTGGGGACTCCAGTCAGCCTCACCTGCCTTCCTGTTCTGCCCTCCTTAGGTCTCTGGGAAAGGCTGTTGTCCTTGGCCTCCCTCCACCCCCAGGGTCCGCAATTACTCAGAAACTCCCAGCTGCTCCCGAGCCCCACACTGAGTTTCCAAACAAAACCTGTAACCTGTGAAAACAGATCTCCGGTGGCACTTTCAGTCACGTTTGGCAAAAGCCGGCATCCAGAGTCCACCAGGAGGAACTGGAGACCTAACTGCTCCCCACTCCAGAGACAAAAGCAGCAGGGAGGACTCCATCTCTGAGACACCCCTAGGAGTGCATATTGTTCCAGCTCCATCCTAGTCAAAGGGGTCTGAGTATCTGTGCTGTGGCCGGTTTGTTGACTGCAGCTGCAGGCTCACATTCCTGCAGTCACCAGCAGGAGACAGCCTCACTTCTCAGTCCTGAGGTGCTTCTGAACCTCAGCCTCACCCTGGTGGACAGAGGCCTGCTGTCAACTCCTCTCCTCCCCTTCACTCCTTGGGTTTACCCGTTGCCCTGATCTCCTCATCTTCTCTACATCCCATTTATGGTCTACCCAGCCAGATTCAGAGCTTCTCTCCTGATCTGCATGATTTTATTACTCTCTTGAGAGTCTCCTTCCCTACCTTTTCCCTTTGCTTTGCAAAGTCTTTATTTACTTATTTGATAAGATAGAAATTGAGGAGGAAAGGGAGAAAGGGAGAGGGAGACACCTGCAGCATTGCTTCAACACTCATGAAGCTTCCCCCTGCAGGTAGGAAACAGGGGCTGGAACCAGGGCCTTTGCACATGATAATGTGTGCACTCAACAAGTACACCACTACCTGACTCTCTGTTTCTACCCTTCACTGAGGTACTGCTGCCCAATCTATTTTTCTGAAGTGTATTCCTTTGATGCCTTAGAATATCACTGCTCGGCACCCTTCCAAACTCTAGCTGGTCCACAATGCCCTGACACCTTATCCTGGGATGAGAATGTCCTCTGATCAAAACCTTGGGGTTGAGAAGTCTGGGAGGAGATGCAGTGGATAAAGTTTTGGACTCTCAAGCAAGTCTCCCAAGTTTAGTTTCCAGCATCACACATGCCAGAATGATGCTCTGGGGCTTTCCCTCTCTCTCTCTCTCTCTCCTCCTATTCCCCACCCCATAAGTATGTAGATGAATCTTTAAAAAAAATAGATCCTAAACATAAGTATTTAAAGTCCTTCCAGGACAAAGGCAGACTTTATACCTCTCGGGACTTTGTTGTTTTCTTCCTTCCTTCTTTCCTTCCTTTCTCTCTCTCTCTCTCTCTTTCCTTTTCTTTCTTTCATCACTGCTATGCCCAGTCATTGTTTGGAAAATAAAGTAGTTTTTTTTTTTTTTTTTTTGCCTCCTGAGTTATCGCTGGGGCCCAGAGTTAACACTATGAATCCACTGATCCTGGCTGCCATTTTTTCCCATTTTATTCAGTAGGACAGAAAAATTGAGAGAAGAGGGAGAGTTAGAGAGGGAGAGAAAAAGATAGACACCTGAACACCTGCTTTGTTTGGGGTTCAAACCAGGATCCTTGCATGGGGTCCTTGCCCTTAGTACTGTGTGCACTTAACCTGGTGTGCCACTGCCCAGCTTCAGATCAGGTTTATTAATGAGCTTGGTGACTTGTTCAAAACACAGATTCCTGTTCCAGAGAGTCTGGTTTTCTTGACCTGGAGTGGGTCATAGCCAATAGCTCTCCATGGTAGTGTTCCTTGAGAATCTGAAGAGCTGTGTGGCCTCCTAAGGGTTTCTATTACAACATGCGAGCATTTGGGAAGGAGACAGATAATGAATATTTTACTGGGATTTGCTGACCATCACAGTTGAGTGTATTCCTTCACTCCTGACACAGGTCATGTGAAAGGGTGCCTGGGGGTGGAGGTGGGTCTGACCCTAGGGTAAATGTGCAGCATGTGCCTTAGTGACAAGACTCAAGAGCAGAAAGCAACTTCCATTTGAAGTTAAAACAACTTATCTTTCTAACCATTCCTACATTCCTACGGGCTCTGAAAATTCCACCTCAAAATGTCCTTTTCTTTCCTTTATTTAAATAAATTCCAGGAGAAATAGCAATGTGGTGAAGCGGTCACAGATTTCTCAGGATTCTAAGGAACAGGTGAGGGTATCTATGACATTTTTCACAGAATTATGCCAAAGGACTTAGAAGTGTGGTAGAACATAGGACTTCCATTGCCACACATTCTAGAGTGACACCTTCATTGAATTGAATAAATAGGTGTTGGTCTGCTTCTAATTCTGCTTCTAAGACCCCTTCTGTTTTGATCATCACCTTAGGTTCGCTTGCATTGCTTAACGCTGTGGTCTATTTACATAATCATTGTTTTGTTTGAGACCCGTACTGGTTTAATCCCCACTGGTTCACACTCTTTTTCCACTCTACCCCCTCTCCTAGTCACATCCTGCTTTCCACTGTTTAATCCCCACCGGTTTGCATGCTTTTTCCTTCTCCCCACCCCCATCCTACATACTTCCTCTTCTGACCTGACACTTCTGCCTCAGGAGATATAAAGGACAGGGTTTTCTAATGAATAGAGATTAGATTGATTGCACTGCATCCCCACTCATCAATAAAGATTGAACTGCGTTCCCAGCTCAGCCATGAGTCCCTGGTCATCTGTCTCCTGCCCATGAAGCTAGCCCAGCATCTGATGCCTGAACAGGGACTGAACAGGGACCTGCAGATAGGAGTCTGGGTGGTGCAGCACTTGGTTGAGCACACATGCTACCATGTACAAGGATGCAGGTTCAAGTCCCTGGTCTCCACTTGCAGGGAGATGTATCAAAAGTGGTAAAGCAGGGATTCTCTCTCTCTCTCTCTCCTCTAAAATTTATCTATTCTATCAAAATATAAAAATAAAATAAAGCAAAAAAATAAAAGACATGGGAGTTGGGCAGTAGCACAGTGGGTTAAGGGCACATGGCGGAGGAATAAGCATCCTGGTTCGAGCCCCCTCCCCCCCCCCCACCTTCCCAACTGCAGGGGAGTCGCTTCACAGGCGGTGAAGCAGGTCTGCTGGTGTCTCTTTCTTTCCCCCTCTCTGTCTTCCCCATCTTTCTCCATTTCTCTCTGTCCTATCCAACAGTGACGACATCAACAACAACAATCATAACTACAACAACAATAAAAAACAAACAAGGGGAACAAAAAGAAACAATGAATAAATAAATAAATATTAAAAAATAAGAGACAGGTTTAAAAAATAAAGTGAATAAATAAAACTTCAAAGAAGGATGTGTAGATAAGCATGTTTTATTGCCTTTTTCTCTGCTGTGCTTCAGAAATTGGAAGTTTGCAGCAACTCTATGTCCAGAAAGACTGTTGATACCAACAACATGTGATAATGGCTAGCATTTTTTTTCTTTAGCATTAAAGTATTTTTCAGTGAAGGTAGGCATAGTTCCTTAGATATAATGTTATTGTGCCTCTATCAGACTGAATGAGAGTATAAACACCACTTTAACATACACTGAGAATACAGAAGACTGTGATTTTTTTTTTTTTTTTTTTTTTACTGTGACATTCCCTTTATCGCGGGGGTCTGGAATGGAACTGGCAGTATCTCCTGTCTGTGCCTGTATTGGGTGCTAAGTGTTGGGAGTCTGTGTATTAGACACCCTGCCCTAAAAGCTTTGCATGACTTGGTTCTGCTTCAGAGGGAGAAACTGAGCCTACATAGTTTAGTAAGAGACAAAGCAACTGTTTGAACTTCTTTCAGTTTGGTTTTATTTATTAATTATTTGGGAGAGGAACAGAGAGATTGAGAAGGAAGGGGGAATGGAAAGGGAGAAAGAGAGAGAGTGAGAGAGAGAGAGAGAGAGAGAGAGAGAGAGAGAGAGAGAGAGAGTCATCTGCAGTATTGTTTCACTATTCACAAAGTATACTCTCTGCAGGTGAGAACCAGGGTCTTGAACTCTGGTCTTAGTGCACTGCAATGAGTGTGTTCTCCTAGGTGTGCTACCACCCATTCTCTCAAACTGAATCTACAGGATTTCTTTATTTTTTAATTTTAATTTTTTATTTATAAAAAGGAAACACGGACAAAAACCATAGGATAAGAGGGGTACAACTCCACACAATTCCCACCACCAGAAACCCATATCCCATCCCATCCCTTGCCTATTTTTTAACTGTCTGGGAGCATGGACCCAGGGTCATTATGGGGATGCAGAAGGTGGAAGGTATGGCTTCTGTAACTGCTTCCCCACTGAACAGCTGAACATGGGCGTTGGCAGGTCGATCCATACTCCCAGCCTGTCGCTCTCTTTCTCTAGTGGGGCAGGGCTCTGGGGAAGTGGGGCTGCAGGGGTTGTCTGCCCAAGGGAGGTCTGGTTGCCATCATGGTAGCATATGGAATCTAGTGGCTGTAAAAAGAGTTGACATATAAAGCCAAACACATTGTTGACTAATCATGAACCTAAAGGCTGGAATAGTTCAGATGAAGATTTGGGGTCCCCATTTTGAAGATAGCTAGTAGGTCTGTTTTAATTATATTCCAAAGGACCTGTGACTATACTAGTTTTTTTCCTGAGCCTGACCTCTGATATGCAGGTGGACTCAAGTTATTGTCTGGGGAGATGATGTCATGGCTGGAAAAATGGCTATTTCTAGCTGGATCAGCGAAGAGAGTTGCTCCCATATATGGAAAAGGTGTATGAACATTGTTGACTATAAACCCCATTAATTTGATCTAGGGCCCATATTCAGCCTAGGAGCCTATGTGACCTCTACCTCCCTGTACGTCTGAGACAGGCATTCTGTGGTCATGAGTAGGAACATTCCAAGCTGCCCCCATTTCAGGATCCATCTTCCTCAGGTGGTAGATAGAGTATGTTGCCTTCCTTGGGAGGATGGAACATTCTCTGCTGTTGTTGATTCACATTCAGGGCAAGGCCCTATGGGGGTCCACAAAGGGGGCTATTTCTCTAGGATTTCTGTTGTGTCCCATGACTTCATTTATTTATTTACTTATTTATTGGATAAAGACAGAGAGAAATCCAGAGGGAAGGGAGAAGACAGAGAGGGAGAGAGAGAGACACCAGCAGCACCAATTCGTCACTCAGGAAGTATTCCTCCTGCAGGTGGGGACCCGGTGTTTTAACACTGTAATGTGCACGTTTAACAAGGTGTGCCACCACCTGGCCCCATGACTTCTCCACCTAAGCACATGTTAGCCGAGCCGTGTGCCTGCAAGCACAGGTTGGACAATTGAGAGAATTTTCCATAGCTTTAGGCTGCCTGTATTGTTTTCTTTTTGAAAACTCCTGCTGGAAGAAAGTTCAAAGCGGGATAGAGATGATTTAGAGGGAAAGCCAAGGTGGGGGGATCTTTATGAGTATGAATGAGAGGAAGACAACTGCAACACAGTCTTAGCTTCAGGGAGGAGTAAAATGATCGGGGCGGCTACAGAGGGGGAAAGATGAAGGCAGTTCTGCAGATCTCCCCGCCCCCCACCATGGTTCATGAAATGAGAGGGTGTGTCTGGTTGGAGGCACCGGTGGAACCACGCTTGGTCCATCAAGGTGGTGGCCAGGAATTCACTGAATGCTGAGGTGAGCCCTGTGGGATTGCTGACCACGGAGTCTTGGATGGCAGTTAGCGCTGACTGCTGAGAACGACGCAGGGAAAGAAAGCTGCAGAGGTCACGGACAGCTGGGTTCCGATGCCTCATTCTTGCTGCTGCCCGTGCGTATATCATCCAGGGCTCCCCCAGTCACTTCTTCCCAGCATCAGTCTTGTCTGTCGTAGCGACTGGAAAGACCATTATCTGAATATAATTGCTTTTCTGCAGAGAGGCCTCAGTCTCAGTGGATAGTCTGACATCATGGCGCATGATGGATCATCTCAGACCATATGCCCTGGAAGACACACATATGGCACTACAGCCAAGGATTATGTCACATGTACTCTTGTCTCCCCATTAACACTCCTCTTGCCCACAGGCTGGGCTTCACATGGAAGTGTGGAAGGCAGAAAGAATCCGGTATGTTCCCAGTGTGCACTGGGAACACTGAAGCTACAGCCATGCCCAGGAGGGGTTGTCAAGGGTACACTTACTTCTCTTTTCTTGTTTGTTTAAATGTTATTTTTTTATTTTTACTGACTCATTATTGGATAGAGACAGAGAGAAATTAAGAAGAGAGGGAGAGATAGAGAGAAAAAAAGAGACAGATAGAGACACCTGCAGCCCAGCTTCACCCCTTGTGAAGCTTTCCCCCTGCAGGTGGGAACTAGGGGCTTGAACCTGGGTCCTTGTGGACTGTAATGTGAGTGCTTAACCAAGTGTGCCACTGCCTGGCCCCTCAGACACTTACCTATGCTAGAGAGAAGGAGTTAAAGTAGACTAAAGGGAGACAGAAATGGAAATAAAAATAACCATAAGATGGCAGAAGGGCCTGATAGAAGACTCGAGTTCTCATTTCTTTGATCCCAAACTTACTGCAGTGCTGTCTCTCCTATTCAAATTTCCTGTTTATTTATCTTTTTTTTTTTTTCCATTCAGATAGATGAACACAGAGAGGGAGAGACATGACAGCAATGAAACTTCCCTCAGGGCTGTGGCACTCCTCTGTGGAGCTGGGCCTTTAACCTGGCATGCTTATATTTGACTTTTAGTTAACATAAGTAAAAAAGTTAAGTAAGAAGTATTATTATTATTATTACATTATTATTATTATTTGCCTCCAGGGTTATTGCTGGGGCTCGGTGTCTGCTTTACAAATCGACCACTCCTGGAAGACATTTTTTTTTCTTCCTTTTTCTTTCTTTTCTATTTTATTCAATAGGACAGAGAGAAGTGGAGAAGAGAGAGACTGATAGAGAGAGAGAGAAAGAGAGACCTGCAGACCTGCTTCGCCACTTGCGTGCGAGGAGCCAGGGGCTCAAACCCAGATCTTTGTGCATGTCCTTGAGCAAAGTACTATGTGACTTTAGTACTAGCAAAGTACTAACTGGCATGCCACCATCCATCCCCTGGAAGTACTGTTATTATTTCTATTTATTTAGTTTTTAATTTTTATTTATAAAATGGAGATATTGACAAGAGTGTAGGATAAGAGGGGTATAATTCCACACAATTCTCACCACCAGAACTCCATATCCCATCCTCTCCTTGATAGCTTTACTTTATTCCTCTGGGAGTATGGCCCCAGGGTCATTATGGGGTGCAGAAAGTAGGAGGCCTGACTTCTGTAAATGTTACCCTGCTGAACATGAGTGTTGGCAGGTTGATCCAGACTCCCAGCCTGTCTCTCTCTTTCCCTAGTGGGTTGGGGCTCTGGGGAAGTGGGGCTCCAGGACACATTGGTGAGATAGTTGCCCAGCGAAGTCAGGTTGACATCATGGTAGCATCTGGAACCTGGTGGCTGAAAAAAGAGTTAAGGTATAAAACAGAACAAACTGTTAACTAATCATGAACCTAAAGGCAAGAATATTGCAAATAGATATTTGGGGTTTCCATTATTATTATTATTATTATTATTATTATTATCTTTATCTGACATATATGAAAATAACCAAAAGGTTCCCACCTGGTGGTGAGCATAGCTTCCCATTTCTGAGCCTTCAGACTGGACTTGGTGATGCCAGCATCCCCCAGCTGTATGCTCACTGCGCCTTCATTACACATCCAGACATCTGTTAATACAAAGTCAGCAGTGATGTCGCATCTGGAGATTCCCAACTGGCTCCCCATGTGGAGGGACAGTCTTTTTTCTCCAAAAGATACCCCTTTGGATGGATGGCAAGATGTGAACAGCTAAGCCTTGGAGGGCAAGGAAGATTTTTTTTTTTCTTTTCTTGGATCCTTGGTTATGCCTGTAGAAACATTATTGGGGGCCAGGCAGTAGTTCAGTGGGTTAAGTGCACATGGCATGAAGTGCAAGGATCTGAGCAAGGATCTGGGTTTGAGCCTCTAGCTCCCCACCTGTGTGTGTGGGGGGGTCTTTTCACATGCGGGGAAGCAGGTCTGCAGGTGTCTTTCTCTCACCCTCTCTGTCTTCCCTTCTTCTCTTCATTTCTCTCTGTCCCATCTAACAATGATGACATCAATAACAATAACAATAATAACTACAACAACAATAAAAAACAAGGGCAGCGAAAAGGAAAATAAACACATAAAATAAAATAAAATAAGAATAGGGAAGCTTCCAATGGGGTAGATAGGACAAAAATAAATAAATGAACAAAACTGGTGGTGGGAACTATATGGAATTATATCCCTGTTACCTTACCATTTTGTAAATCATTATTAAATCACCAGTAAAAAGTTAAATGTAAAACGGTTTAAATTAAATTCCTAAGGACAAAAATGAACTAGAGCAGACTCAATGTAATACTCTGACACCTTCAGTCACAGCTACACCCATCAGGCTTACAAGAGAATTGGGCAGACTGTGAGCACTAGGTATTTTGTGAAACCCACTCAATGTTTATTTCAGAGCACATCAGAGAAGCACCCAACCTCTTTCAGTAATGAAGAGGGCAGTAGCGGGCCAGAGTCCCTTCCATCAGAAACAGGGTGACCCCTATGGCATTGACACTGGCATTGAACAAGAATGAGACTCCATGGGAGGCCCAATGGGTCCTGAGATGCCAAAAGGTAGAAATTCTGGTGATCACAGGTGCTCATTGAGAGATGTCTGTCACTCACACATCCTTCAGCCTTCTGAGAAGCTTCCAAGTACAGGGACACATGTCAATCCTTTCCAGACCCAGGATGATGGTTGCTGGCTCAATGACTGTCCCCAGAAAGCTGGGAAATAATGAAGATTGCCCTATCTATGGCTCAAATAACTTCCTCCTGTTGGTTGATTATTATCATTTTTCTGAAATAGACAAAGTTGGAAGTACAGTGTATTTGTAAAGGAAGATGTTTCCTTATTCTAAAATCATCATAGTGCTTGTTCCTCGAAGCCGCTTTCTTATGCAAATATATCATTAAGGTTTGCACTGAAAGATTATACAGGCTTCTGTGGAATTTAAAATATTTCTAATAATTATTTGGCAGTAGCACATGGATTAGCAAATAGCATAGTAGGGAGAGGAGACCCAGGGAGATATTTACTAGAAAAAAATGTACATATGAACTATGGTCTGGCCAGGTTGAATACACACAGAATCCACTTTAATACTTTCATATGGTCTGAATAATGTCCCCATATTGATTTTTTCCTTGTTTCTACCAACTCCACAGCAAATACACTACAATGGCTCCTTGATTTATGGTGAGTGTAGCAACGGGTTTCTAACGGCATGAATCATGCCGATTGCTCAATTCACCACATGCCTTAATAAAAGTTTCACTTTAATAAAACTGAGCTAACACAAATATGCCCAGAGGCTGGGCTGACATTCCTTATACATTACCCTGCCTCAGGAAATCATTGCCATATATTTTACAGCAGCTACAGTAGGCTAGGGGATCAGGATTAAAATGTACTAACTACTGTGATATTTCACAGAACTCCTGTGTTCTCAGTTAACCCTCACAGGTACAAGATGAGGAGAGCAATTAAGAGAGGGCCTGGGGTAAGGAACTGAACTAGACTGGGATACAGGCAAGAGAGTAGGGATCTGTACTCGCCCCTGGGAGCCCACAGTATCGTCTTAGCACTGGGTGCTGTGTTTAGGGGGAACTATCTGTGTAGAGTCCCTTCCAGAGCTGCTGTGAGTATCAAAGACAAGAGAGGAAGGGCATGACTTGGTTATCCCCAAGGATGAGTGCACTATAGTGCCCGCCCTGGAGGGCCAGAGGCAGAGGCAATGCAAAGGCTCCCGCTGTAGTGTCTTCGATAAAGTCAATCAGTGTGGCTATTAACAGTGATGTTTATAGAAGTGACTGATCACACTCTAGTGATAGGTGTCTAGCAGTTAAAAAAAAAAGCCAGCAGCGGAAGGATCTCGGTTCAAGCCCTGGCTCCCCACCTGCAGGGGAGTCACTTCACAAACGGTGAAGCAGGTCTGCAGGTGTCTATCTTTCTCTCCCCTTCTCTGTCTTCCCCCATTTCTCTCTGTCCTATCCAACAACGATGACAACAACAATAATAACTACAACAATAAAACAACAAGGGCAACAAAAGGGAATAAATAAATTTTTTAAAAAGCCAGTAGCTCTAATAAAGCTATAGTACCCTTTATACACTGAGGATGACCTTTTCTCTTCTCTCTGAAGAACTGAAAATACCCCACCACACTCCTGCATTCTTAGCTATTTTCCATCTTCCTACCTATCATCTATCTATCTATCTATCTATCTATCTATCTATCTATCTATCTATCTATTATCTACCATCTATCTATATCATCCATAATTTATCATCTATATACTTTTCTATCACCTATCATCCATCATCTATCTAATAATCTACCACTTATATATCTATTATCCATCTATCATTTATCCATCTATCAATAATATATGTATGGCTATTGGAAAGTCACAACCCAGTTTTGCATATAAAAACATAGAAAAATATGACATGACTTTCCCAGCTACCCGATATCTATAATCTATCTAGTCTATCACCTATCTCTCATTTATCTCATGAGGGAGAGAGAAGGGGAGAGAGAGAGTGTGAGAGCAAGAGCCAGAGACTGACTCTGGTATATGCAGTACAATGCTGGGCTTACACGCGGGCCCTGCGACCAGCAAATACAGAGGTGTACCACTGAGTCATCTCCCCAGCTGAAAACACTCCTGTACTCTGTTAGCAAACACCATATCCAGGTTTGAGAAGAAACCAACGCAGTTTCTCACCTACCAGCATTGCTCTGGAGGGAGTCATAGTTAGAAAAGCTGTACTGTATTAGTTGTACTAATTAGTACAACTCAGTACACACTAGTCCAGAAGAACAAAGGATTCTTCATCTTCCGATCAATACCAGCCATTTGGGGCTTCACTACACAGTGTGTAATGGAGGTGGAAGAGGGGAATGAAACAGTGGAAAGGGACAGTCAGCCTTGACCTTGAGCTCTTACCTCCACCAGTAACTATGGCTTCCTGACCTTGGCCTTAGTACAAAGCCTTCCTGGACCACTATTTCCTCATCTGTGAAACGGGAGGACGGGTCAAGGGAGTCACAGTTCTTAAAGTGATACCAGATGCTGAGCTTACAGTAAATACTGAAAAATGTGAATCTCTCCACCAGTTCTAGCTGTTCTGTCATAGTCTCCATCTCAGTGGGACTGTCTGCACAATACTAAACCCTTCTCCACTTCCATGTTGCCTCATTTCTGCCACATAGCTGCTTGGGGCAGAGGTGGGAGGCATGGTCTGATGTTGAGGAATTATTCTGATGCAGTCTCTGCCCCCAGGTTTTACTATGCCCCACGAAATCCTAGCAGTGCCCTCCTTCAACCAATCCTTCCCCCACATGTCACCCCTGGTTGTTGCCCAATAAAAGCTCTCTCACTTCCCCCCTCTCATTCTCTCTTGGCTCTCTCTGGGCTCTCAGCTCTCTCTCCTTCTCCTTCCTGCCCGGTGGTGAGGTAGTGGGGACGGCCATTGTTGGCTGACTTCATGTGGCCTGAGCCACCCCCCCCATCCTATAATAAAGATTCGTGTACCCCACTTGTTCCAGACCTCCTCTCTCTCTCTTCTCCACGGCACAGCCCGACACCTGGCCACAACCGACAATGGTCCCTCCAGCATCTAGTCCAGGCTCACATCAGTGTCCTCTCTGTGCCTGATGTCAGCCCTTTGTCCACCCAGCTCTCACCGAAGCAGCTTGACTTCTCGCAGTCCTGTCATTCTGCCCAGTTAGATCCTTCACGAGAGAAATCGAATTTCTATTCTCTCAACTTCCCACCTCTCTCCACACACCCACAGTGCTCAACATTCCATGTGACCCACAGGAGATGGATGACGGATAATGACAGGAATTAATGAGGCCAGGTCACAGCTCAGAGTGGACATGCTTTGTACAAAAATGAACTTGATCATAAGTTGTGAAAATAAGGGAAAACTCAGGAGGAGATAGAAGAACTCAAACTCAACTTTTGACTCAAAGTCACTCTTTTTCTTTGTTAATAATTTATTTACAAAATTAAAAATATTGACATGACTATAGGATAAGAGAGGTACAATTCCACCCAGTTCCCACTACCAGAGTTCTGTATTGTAGTCCCTCCCTCGGAAGCTTTCCTGTTCTTTATCCCTCTGGGAGTCTGGACCCAGGGTCATTGTGGGATGCAGAAGGTGGAAGGTCTGGCTTCTGTAACTATTCCCCCCCTGAACATGGGTGTTGGCAGTTTGATCCATGCTCCCAGACTGTCTCTCTCTTTCCCTAGTGGGTCAGGGATCTAGAGAGGCAGGGGTCCAGGGTATTTTGATGATGTCCTCTGTCCAGGGAAGTCAGGTTGGCATAATGGTAGCATTTGCAACTTGGTGGCTAAAAAAGCATTAAGGTATAAAGGAGAACACATTGTTTAATAGCCAGGAACCTAAAGGCAAGAATAGAGCAGATGAGTTTGGGGAGTCTCCATTTTGGAAAAAGCCAGTAGATCTATTTTATATATATTCCAAGGGGCCCATGACTTTACTAATTTTTGCCTGAGCCTGACAACTACCATGCAGGTGGGTGAAAGGTATTGGCTAGGGGGATGGTGTGAGAGTTGGAAATGGGACTGGAAAACTGGGTCATGGAAGAGAGTAGCTTCCAAATATAGGAAAATTATATAAGTATCATTTTATGCTGTCTTTGTTGTTGTTAGGTCTTTTTACTTGCTTGTAGTTTGGGATCACTGCAAACTGTTGCACACTTTTGCTTTAAGGTGTGTATTTCCCCCTAACTTACGAATACATGTACACATGTGTTCTGTCTCATGGGCCCTGGTTTATATCTAGCTCCTTTTATGGTCAAAGAACAACAGTCTTACAGGACTAGACAGTACTGACCACTTAGTACGTGCTAGGCTCAGTGCTAATCGCACTGCAAACCTCAAGTCATTACTCCTTACAGCAACTCTATGACCTATGTGCTATTAGAGCTCCCATAGGACAGCTTCATACACAGAGTCTTAGACAGATTAAATGACCACCCCAAGGTTGCCTTGCTGACATCTGACATATGCAGTTGGGATTTGAACCTGAGCTGCAGACTCTGTTTTCTAGTTTCCTCTCTTGTACTGGGGCATGGGGTGGGGGGAGAATGAATGCAGACAGATGCCAACAAAGTTGCCATCCCCCCAAAATGTTCGTGTCTGAGTTTCAGAGAACCAAATTCTTCTGACGTTCTCCATAGGTCTTTCCCTTCCCTTCTTCCCCTCCTTGGGTCCTCAGATCCTGACACTCCCTTCTCCCTCCTGCTGAGATAAGACCCACCAGCATTAGCAGGGAACTGGGCTCTCAGAAGAAATGAAAACTCCAAGGGGGGCAACTACCATCTCCTGATTCATTAATGGGTTTCTCAGGAACTCTCCAGACATGGAGCTCCTGTGATGGTGTTCAAGAAAAAAAAAACCCAAATTTGAAAAATATCAATAAATAAGTTGGCTGACATACAGACATTTTTCCATATGAATTTAATAACATGACATAAAAAACATTTTTTTTCCTTTTTGAAATCTTTAGTAATCTCTGAAATATATCAACTGCAACCTAGGAACATTGTAGCCTGAGTTGTGATTCATGAAATGAAACGGAAATGTATTATGTAATTCAATTTGGAGATTCCAGCGCAGAGCTCATTAGGGCTGTTGCTGGGCTGTGGATCATAGTTCAGAGGCTCTGTGGTTTGGGCAAACTTCTCCCAGTCCTTACCTCCCCTCCCTCTGAGGACATTTTAACCAAATATCGTCACCCTTTAAAAATAATGTTCCCGAGCCTTGTGCCCACAGAGGAGGATAATTCAGGGGGAAATTTGAGAGAAAACTGTGGCCGGTTTCCCTGCTCCTCTCACTTCACCATGAAGCCATATCATGGTGAGTCAGGCCCAGAATTGACTCATGGTTCTCCTGTGTGGTAGCTGGAACCAACCCAGGCTTGTCCCCTGCCTCAGGCAGGTGGACATCGGGATGTCATCTGAGGTAACTGGAGCCCAGAGAAACACAATGAAAGACTACTTTCATTCCTCGGATCAGAGGGCTCTTGATTCTCAGAACTAACTCTGGAATCTCTGTGTTTTTTTTTCTCTCCTTTCTTTTTTTTTCTGTTTTTCAGTTCATCACTGAACATGAACTTGTAGTCAAAACACAGTTTTTCTTGTTTATGGCGTTTTCACTAATAGAAACAAGGACATGAGAAAGAGATCAGAATATTTTTATTTGATAGGACAGAAAGAAATTGAGAGAGGAAAGGGGAGAGAGAGGGAGAGAGAAAGAGAGACATCTGCAGACCTGCTTCACCAATTGTGAAGCCTCCCCTCTGCATGAGGGAACAGGAGGCTTGAACCCTTGATCTTTGTGCATGGTAACTGGTGCTCAACAGGGCCTCAGTAAATTAGAACTTTATGAGGCTGGGTGGTGGTGTACCTGGTTAAGTGCACATAGTACTAAGCACAAGGACCCACACAAGGACCTAGGTTCAAGTCCCTGCTCCTCACTTGCAGGGGGGAAGCTTCAGGTGTGGTGAAGCAGGTCTGCAGGTGTCTGTTCTCTTCCTCTCTGTGTCCCCCTCCTCTCTCAATTTCTCTTTGTCCTATTCAACAAAATGGAAAAATTTGGTTGCCAGGGGCAGTGGATTCGTAGTGTTGGCACCAAGCCCCAGAGATAACCCTGGAGGGGAAAAAAAAATAGAACTTTGCATGTGTCACTTCAACCCTCTTCCCATCTTATGGATGAGAAAATGGCTGCTCAGGGAAGATTTGCACCTAGTCTGAGGTCGCACAGCCAGTAGTTACTGACAGAGGCAAGACCCCAGTTCAGGACTGTCCACAGATTCAGAGCACGCTCTCATTCCACCTCATATTGTATGATGAAGATGCACGTGACTCGTGCTGATTGGAAGTTGAAGAGTTTCTTGCCTTTCCGGACTAGCTGGTGTTACATCCACCAGCACTGACTAATAGGGATCCTCTAACCACAGCTCCCTCCCTAGGAACTTACTGAGACAACTGAGAAACCAACCACCTGAGTGGCGTTCACCAGCTTCTTTTCACCACCCCATACCTCCTCCAACATGGTTCCTAGCAGAAGGCAGAAGTAGATGCATCTTTGGAAGTTGCTCACTTTTATTTCTTTTTTTAAATTTCTTTATTGGGGAATTAATGTTTTACATTCAACAGTAAATACAGTAGTTTGTACATGCATAAGATTCCCCAGTTTCCCATATAACAATATAATCCCCACTAGGTCCTCTCTCATCCTTCTTGGACCTGTATTTTCTTCACTTTTCTTTTTACATTGAATTGTAAGAGATGTGTGTGTGTGTGTGTGTGTGTGTGTGTGTGTACTTGAAACACCAGATTTTTTTTTATATTTATTTTCCCTGTTGTTGCCCTTGGTTTTTTATTATTATTTTTGTTGTTATTGACATCATTGTTGTTGGATAGGACCTAGAGAAATGGAGAGAGGAGGGGAAGACAGAGAGGGGGAGAGAAAGACAGACACCTGCAGACCTGCTTCACTACCTGTGAAGCGACTCCCCTGCAAGTGGGGAGCCAGGGCTCAAACCTGGATCCTTATGCGGTCGTTGCGCTTGGTGCCACGTGCGCTTAACCCGCTGCATTACCGACCGACTCCCAAAACACCAGAGTTTTATCCTGTTTATGATTTGTACATAATTTCTCCCACTCTGTGGAATGCCTTTTTGTTTTCTTGATGATTTCCTTTGCACAAAAGTTTTAAACCTTAATAGGATGAATAAATAAATCATTATTTATTCATCCTATTATCACTGGGACCTCATGCATATGTGATTTCATAGCTCTGGGTTGACTTTTTCTGACAGACAGAGAGAGAGGGAGAGGGGAGAAGGGAGAGGGGAGAAGGGAGAGGGGAGAGGTGTGTGTGTGTGTGAGAGAGAGAGAAACAGAGAGAGAGAGAGAGAGAGAGAAAGAGAGAGAGAGAGAGAATGACAGCACAGGACCAAAGCTTCTCCGCCATGTGCCATGCTGATGGCTCAAACCTGGGTCACTTGTATTGACAGGCAGGAGTCCTACTGGCTAAACTATCTCGCTAACCACTGATCTATTGGGATTTTTTTGTTTGTTTGTTTTTGTTTTTTGTTACTTTATTATGATGCTGGCAGCCCCCCCCCCACACACACACAAATTGTTGTGTGCATCCAAAGTCATCTAGAGTTACAATTTTATTTTCTTCTAAGGCCTTAATAGTATCAGCTTTTACATTTAGATCTCTCAAGCACTTTAAATGCATTTTTGCATATCCTGTGACATAGAGGTCCAAGTTCATTAATTCTCTTGTGGTTTTCCAATTGCCCCAATACCATTTGCGGAAGGAAAAAAAATAATAGCACTGTTCTTCCATTTCAGCAGTTTTTTTCTACTCAAATACAAATCATTTCATTTAATTCGATGAGCGCATGTCTAAGTTTGGAGTCCTATTCTGTTGGTCTGTATGCAGTGCTATCTTATTTAATCAGTAGGGAGAAGTGTTGAAATTGGAAAATGCACTTCTTTCAACTTTACTCTTTTTTAATATCAGTTTGGCTACTTAGGGTCTCTTACAACTTTATACTGCATTTATTGTTCTATATAAATGCAGCTGATTTTTCATATGACTTGTACCTTGCAAACGTTGGAACTTAATTAATGTGAACAAATTTATCTGAGACTCTTCATGATGTTCAAGTCTAAGATTATGACCTCTGTGAACAGAGACAGATTTTCATTTTATTCTTTAATGAAGACAGCTTTTCTTTTTCCTGTCAAACTGCCTTTGCTAAGCCTTCCACTATTCCTTGAACAGAAATATCTGGAGTAATGAAGCTCCTGTTAGACCATAGTTTACTTCATTCTGACTTTTTTAGTTTTTTTTTTTTTAATGTATAAAGGAAACTTTTTTTAAGGTAACTCTTTCTTTATATAATTTTATTTACTTATAGTAGTCACTTAATTTCATCAGTTTTGGCATTTTATGATTTCATTTACATTTTCTCAAAATATTTCCTAATTTCTCTTCTTTAGCACACTTATTATTTAAGAGTGTTTCATTTAATTCTCACAAATTTGTGGTGTTTCCAGCTTTGTCTTCTATTGATTTCAAGTTTCACTTAAATGTGTCCAGAAGACATCATCTGTGTGGTCTCAATATTTTAAAACTTGTTGAGGACTGGGGAAATAGCTCACTTGGCTAGCATTCTGCGTTGGCATGCGCATGACACAGATTAGAGACCAGACACTCTCTCCCCTTGAAAGAAGCTTAAGTGCTGCAGTCTCTTTCATTCTTTCTGTCTCTCTGCTTCTATGAAAACAAAAACAAAAACAAGTAAACAACAAAAATTGTTGAAGAAGTTTTCTGATCCCAGACTTCCTGATACTTTTTATTGGGAATCCTCCAGTTTGCTAACCTTTGCATGTGTGCTTCAAAAGTATATGTTGGGAGTCAGGCTGTAATGCAGCGGGTTAAGCACAGGTGGGGCAAAGCACAAGGACCGGCGTAAGGATCCCGGTTCGAGCCCCCGGCTCCCCACCTGCAGGGGAGTCTCTTCACAGGCGGTGAAGCAGGTCTGCAGGTGTCTGTCTTTCTCTGCCCCTCTCTGTCTTCTCTCTCCTCTCTTCATTTCTCTCTGTCCTATCCAACAACAAAGACAACAGTAATAACCACAACAATAAAACAACAAGGGCAACAAAAGGAAATAAATTAAATAAATATTAAAAAAAAGAAAAGTGTTTGTTTTGCTTGTTATTTGTCTACAAGGCACATTCCTTTGACTAATTTACCATGGGGCCTCTATCTCAGGCTCTGTCCTGTTATCACAAAATCCTGCTCTAAGGTGAAGTCTGGTTGATTCAAAGACTTTTGCCTATAGGCAGTGGGGGGTCTGATTGTCACAATGATCATCCATAAATCTGAATATCTGGCTGCTGCCCTAAGGGTCTATAGATTGTACCTGAGAAAACTGGAAAAACTTAATATCTATGACAGCGGGAGTTGGGTGGTAGAGCAACAGGTTAAGAGCACGTGGCACAAAGTGCAAGGATCTGCGGAAGGATCCTGGTTCTAGCCCCAGGATCCCCACCTGCAGGGGAGTCACTTCACAGGCGGTGAAGCAGGTCTGTAGATGTCTGTCTTTCTCTCCTCCTCTCTGACTTCCCCTCCTCTCTCCATTTCTCTCTGTCCTATCCAACAATGACTACAACAACAATAACTGCAGCAACAATAAAAAACAAGGACAACAAAAGGGAAAAAAAATATATATATATACATACACATGGCATCAAAAGAACGTATGTGACATAATGACATTCAGATAATGACCATTTTAACTACCCTTATTGTGATATTTTCTTCCTTAGAAATGGATTCTGATCTTTTCTATGTGGTTTCTTTTGCTATGCAGAAGCTTTTTAATTTGATGTAGTCCCATAGGTTTATGCTTGTCTTAGTCTTCTTTGTAATCGGATTCGTTTCATTGAAGATGTCTTTAAAATTTATGTGGAAAAGAGTTCTGCCAATATTTTCCTCTAAGTATCTGAGAGTTTGTGGTCTAACATCCAGGTCCTTGATCCCCTTGGAATTGACTTTTGTATTTGGTGAAATACAGTGGTTCAGTTTCATTCTTCTGCATGTTTCAACCCATTGTTTCCAACACCATTTGTTGAAGAGACTCTGCTTTGCCCATTGAATAGTCTGGGCACCTTTGTCAAAGATTAGATGTCCATAGGTGTGGGGGCTTACTTCTGGGCTCTCAATTCTATTCCACTGGTCAGTGTGTTTATTCATGTTCCAGTAACAAGCAGTTTTGATGACAATGGCCCTATAATACAATTTGAGATCTGGGAGTGTGATGCCTCCAGTTCTGCTCTTTCTTCTCAAGACTGTTTTGGCAATTCTAGGCCTTTTCTGGTTCCAGATAAACATTTGTAGCATTTGTTCTAATCTCCTAAAAATGTGGTTGGGATCTTGATGGAGATAACATTAAATTTGTATATGGCTCTGGGTAGTATATTCATTTTGATGATGTTAATTCTGCCAACCCATGAACATGGAATATCTTTCCACTTCTTTGTGTCTTTTTCAATTTCCTTGAGTAGTGACTCATAAATTTCAGTATACAAGTCTTTTACTTCTTTGGTTATGTTTATTCCTAGATATTTAATTGTTTTTGTTGCTATAGTAAAAGGGATTGATTTCTGGATTTCAACTTCTTTTACCTTAGTGTTTGCATAAAGGAATGCCACTGACTTTTGAATGTTTATTTTGTAGCCTGACACGTTACTCTACTGCCTGGTGATTTTCAAAAGTTTCTTGCTGGATTCTTTAGGTTTTTCTATGTATACTATCATGTCATCTGCAAATAGGGAGAGTTTGACTTTTTCTCTTCCAATCTGTATGCCTTTATTTCCTTGCTTCTGCCTGATTGCTATGACAAGAACTTCTAACACTATGTTTAATAGTAATGGTGATAGTGGGCAGCCCTGTCTAGTACTTGATCTGAGGGGAAATGCTTCCAGGTTTTCACCACTGAGTATGATGTTGACTTTAGGTTTGCTATATATCGCCTCCACTATCTTGAGAAAATTCCCATTTTTTGTATTGTTTTTATCGTAAAAGGCTGTTGTAGTTTGTCAAAGGCTTTCTCTGCAGCTATTGATATGACCATGTGGTTTTCTTGCTTTTATTGATGTGGTGGATCACGTTGATTGATTTGCATATATTAAACCAACCTTGCATTCCTGGGTAAACCCCACTTGGTCATGATGAACAATCTTTTTAATATACTGTACCTTAATATACTGTATCTTTTTAATATGCTATACCAGTTGGCTAGAATTTTGTTCAATATTTTAGCATCTATGTTCATGAGAGATAATGTCATTTTTTTTTTTTTTTGGTTGTGTCCCTGTCTTCTTTTGGTATCAAAGTGATGTTGGCTTCATAGAATCTGGAAGGGAGTATTCCAGTGTCCTCAATCTTCTAGAAGACTTTTAAAAGTAGAGGTGTTTGTAGAATTCATTTGCAAAACCATCTGGTCCAGGACTTTTTTTCTTGGGAAGGTTTTTGATAACTGTTTTAATTTCTTTGTTTTTTAAAAATATTTATTTATTTATTCCCTTTTGTTGTCCTTGTTTTATTATTGTTGTTTTGATGTTGTCACTTTTAGATAGGACAGAGAGAAATGGAGAGAGGAGGGGAAGACAGAGGGGGGAGAGAAAGACAGACACCTGCAGACCTGCTTCACCACCTGTGAAGCGACTCCCCTGCAGGTGGGGAGCTGGGGGCTCAAACTGGGACCATTATGCATCCTTGTGCTTTCTATCACCTGCTTTGACCCTGCTGTGCTACCACCTGACTCCCAGCTCTTTCAATTTCATTAGCTTGATGTGCCTGTTCATATCATCTAGTTCCTCTTTATTTAATGTCGGAAGTTTGTAGGTATCTAGGAAATCATCCATTCCTTCCAGGTTCTTTAGCTTGGTGGCAGATAGTTGTTCACAGGAGCCTGGCATGATATGTTGAATTTCTGTAGTGTCTATTGTGATATCTCCTCTTTCATTTATGATATGATTTATTTGGGTTTTCTCCCTTTTTTGTTTTGTGAGTCTGGATAAAGGATTGTCAATTTTGTTCATTCTTTCAAAATACCAACATTTACTTTTGTTGATCTTTTGTATGGTTTTCTTATTTTCAGTGATATTTATTTCTGCCCTAACTTTAGTTTTTTTTTTTTTGTCCCTTCTGGTTGATTTAGTGTTCCTTTGTTTTTCTTCTTATAGATCTTTAAGATATCTTCTTCTTCGGATTTAGTCTTTGCATAAAGAAATGCCGCTGATTTTTGTACATTGATTTTGTAGCCTGACACCTTGCTCAACTGCCTAATAACTTCCAGTAGTTTTCTGCTGGATTCTTTAGGTTTTTCTATGTATACTATCATATCATCTGCAAATAGTGAGAGCTTGACTTCTCTTCCAATCTGTATTCCTTTGATTTCTTTCTCTTGCCTGATTGCTATGGCAAGAACTTCCAATACTATGTTGAATAGTAGTGGTGATAATGGACAGCCCTGACAAGTCCAGATCTGAGGGGGAATGCTTTCATCTTCTGTCCATTGAGTATGATGTTGGCTGTAGGTTTGCTATATATAGACTCCATTATCTTGAGGAATTTCCCATCTAGTCCCATTTTTTATAGTGTTTTGAGCATGAATACATGTTGAATTTTGTTAAAGGCTTTCTCTGCATCTATTGAGATAATCATGTGGTTTTTGGTTTTGTTTTTATTGATGTGGTGAATGACATTGATTGACTTACATATGTTGAACCAACCTTGCTTTCCTGTAATAAAACCCACTTGGTTGTGATGAGCAATCGTTCTGATATACTGCTATATCTGGTTGGCCAGGATCTTGTTTAATATTTTGGCATCTATGTTCATCAGAGATATTGGTCTGTAGTTTTCCCTTTTTGCTGTATCCCTATCTGATTTTGGTAGCTGGGTGATGTTGGCTTCATAGAAGGTGAAAGGGAGTGTTCCTGTTTCTTTGATCTTGTGGAAGAGCTTTAGAAGTATAGGTATTAGCTGTTTCATGAAGGTTTTGTTGAATTCATTTGTGAAGCCCTCTGGTCTAGGACTTTTGTTGTTGGGAAGAGACCCTTAGTTTTGTTCACTCTGTTCCTACCTTTCTGTGCCTGTTTATCAAACAATTTGCTTTATATCTTACTGACTTTCATCCACCAAGTTGCAGATGCTGCCATGATGCCAACCTGACTCCCTTGAGCAGACAGCCTCACTTCTCCAGAGGCCTACCTCACTAGGGAAAGATAGATTTAGGCTTTGGGTATGGATCGAACTGCCAACTCCCATGTCCAGCAGAGAAGCAATTACAGAAGCCAGAACTCCCACCTTTTGTACCCTATAAAGCATTTTGGCCCATACTCCCAGAAGGATAAAGAATAGGAAAACATTCAGTGGAGGGTAGGGGACACAAAGCTCTGGTGGTGGAAACTGTGTGGAATTGTACCCCTGTTATCTTACAATCCTGTTAATCATTATTAAATCACTGATAAAATATATTTTAAAAGATTTTACTTCCCAAAAAGAACTACAATAGCCTCTTGAGAGGAGGTTGGATATTGTGATATTAGTAGCTGAGTAACTAAGTCTAGCAGCGGGGAGGGAGGGAAGTAAGAGGGGCAGAAAGACTGAGAAAGGAAGCAAACAGAATGCTCGCTCAGTGACTTCAGGGCATTCATCGGGATGCGGCATCATCTAAGTTCACTTCCCACGTCTACGCTCGACCGGACCTGCCAATATACGCGGATATCTTCGCCCACCCTGTCCAACGCTTGACGTCTCATCACCCAATCTGGTCCCCTACGCCTACACTGAACTTCTCTGTTCCAACTCTTGGAAACAGAGCTGGCAGTCAGCTGAGGTAAAGAGCAAATACCTCATCACAGACCCCTGCAAGCTCAACCCGGCTTTGACCTAGCACGTTATGATTGGGCCCTCCTCAATCGCTATCGAACAGGCCATGGCCGGTGCACCGCTATGTTCCATCGCTGGGGAGCCAGAGACGACCCGAACTGCCCCTGCGGCTACAGACAGACTATGACCCACATAGTCAACGACTGCCACCTCTCCAGATTCAAAGGAGGTCTCGAAACTTGACATCAGGCTCAACCTGACGCTGTTGACTGGCTACGGAAGAAGGGCAAACGCTAGAAGAAGAAGGGCATGTGACAGATATTAAGTAAATATTTCTTGAAAGAAGGATTGACTAGATTAATTCTTTGTAGATGTCTAATTAAGAACATTTCTAGAGTCATGACTATAGAATTTAAAAAAAGCCAGAAAAATTAATAGAGACTTAAGGAGGAAACTAATGGTTAAAAATAAAACAAACGGGAGTCGGGCTGTAGCACAGCGGGTTAAGCGCAGGTGGCGCAAAGCACAAGGACCGGCATAAGGATCCCGGTTCTAACCCCGGCTCCCCACCTGCAGGGGAGTTGCTTCACAGGCGGTGAAGCAGGTCTGCAGGTGTCTATCTTTCTCTCCTCCTCTCTGTCTTCCCCTCCTCTCTCCATTTCTCTCTGTCCTATCCAACAACGACAACAACAATAATAACTACAACAATAAAACAACAAGGGCAACAAAAGGGAGTAAATAAGTAAAATAAATATTTTAAAAAATAATAATAAACAAACAACAACAACAAAAAACCCAGGGTAGACAGTGGTGTATCAGGAATAGTGCATGCCTTATCATGCTTGAAAACTTGGGTTCAACCTCTGGTCCCCACCTGTAGATGGGGAGCATTGTGAGAGGTACAGAGTGCTGCAGGTCTCTCTCTCTCTCTCTGTCTTTCCTTCTCCCTCTTAATTTATTTCTGTGTCTATCAAAAAAGAAAAAGACAAAAACATGGTCACCAAGAGTAGTGGAATTATTATGCATGCACTGAGCCCCAGTAGTATTGTAATAAAAATTCAAGCAAATCATTGTAGGGAGTGGGAGGTGGCACACTCAGTACAACTCACTTGCTACCATACATAAGGTCCTAGGTTCAAGCCTCCACTGCCCACTTGGAAAGGGGAATCTTTACAAGTACTGCCCTTGTCTTTCTTTATCCTTATCAGCCCTGGTCCCTCAATTTCTCTGTCTCTGAGGGAAATAAAAAGGAAAGTGTTGGGTAGTTGCCATCTCCCCCTGGCTTCTTCTTATCCATATGGCTATATAGGGATTTACTGATCCAAAGGTTTGGTCTATTTACATAAATCACTTTTACATAAAGCACTCCAGTGCATTGGTGGTTCAGTTATAGGATTCTCGCCTGTTCCGCCCCCTCCTTGTCACACTCTGATTTTCACCAGTCACTTTTCTCTCCACCCTCTCTATATCACATCCTGTTTCCACCCTACTTGGAGAGTATAAAAACAGCTGCTCTTCTGATTAAAGACACTTGGAAATTGCTTTCCGGCTCCGAGAGTTCCAGAGTGTATCTCCTGCGGAAGTTGGTGCAGCACGCGTTCCTGATCCCTCTCCCACACAGCAGCCTAGATCAGCTCCAGTTGAGTTCTCTCCAACCCAGAGAGCACTAGCTCGGGAAGAAGTACCCTCAGGCTATCCCGGCAGGAAAGAAAGAAGGGAAAGGAAAAGAGAGACATTAAAAGAAAAGAAGAGAAGAGAAAAGCCCCCAGGATAACTCTTATGGCATGAAAATAAAATAAATGAAAAAAACAAAAAAAATAAATCATAGTTCTTTTTCATAGTTTAATTCATCACTGGGGTCCAGTGTGTAGATACAAGAAGGTCAATGACTGATCCCAGATATCAGAAACCCATGACTCTGACATTGAGATCCAAAAGGTGATTAAAAGTTTGTGTGGGCTGGGGAGATAGTCTATAATTATACAAAAATACTCTCCTGTCTGAGGCGCCAAAGGTTCCAAGTTCAATCCCCAGCACCATTATAAGCCAGAGCTGAGCAGTACCTCCCAAACGTACCCGCCCCCCCCCCCCCAAACGTTTGTGAGGCAGATGATTTCAGGTCATGGTTAAGAGTATTCTGAACAGATAAGCAGCATGTACTGAGAACTTTGAAATTGAATGATGTGTTTGGAATGGAAAAATGTTTTGAATTGAATGATGTGTTTGGAATGGACAAATCATTGTGGTAGAAAGCATTGGATTCCATTAGGAGGGTGAGGGACACAGAATTTTGGTGTTGGGTGTGGTGTGAAACTATTCACTGTAGTCTTACAATCTTGTAACCTACTATTAGTTAGAAATAGAAAATAAAAATAAGATGAAATGATTCCAGAAAATTAAAAGAAAAAAAAGAAAGAAATAGTGCTGTCTTACTCAGGCTGGACTTTCACCAGGGGTTGTTCTGGGGCTGCAACTCCTAATGAGTCAAGTAGAAAGTATAGATCATCCTTTCCTGCCCTGGACCTGACCCAGGAAGACTCGCTAGGAAAAAAGAAGCAAGTAAAAGACATTGCAGGGTATTAGGCCTGAGCTGAGTTGGGATCTAAGTCTGTGAAACTGCAAGATTCTGGGGGAAGTTCTCCACATCAGACATCAGCTTGCACTTACCTTACCCCAAAAAGATGGCCGAAACGTTCCGATGACAGACACACTTAGGAATTCCTCACAACCTCGGACTAGTCCAGCTGTGTTGGAACTGCTCTAGAATTCATATTTTTGATAAGGTGGTCATGTGGTTCAGGACAAAGATTGTGGAGTTTATATGTGAACTGGGGAGAAACTTTTGTACAAAGTCTCAAGATTCTTTTCTCACTTAAAAAAATGATTTAAATGTTTTACCAATTATAAGATTTCTGGGGTGCATTTTTACATTCACACAGTGTATGTCAGTGTACTAAGGTCAGTTTTCTATGAGGTTCTTTGAAGTGGGTTGTGTGTCTTCTATTTTCACCCCCTACATGTTTGAAAAAATATTTTTATTTATTTATTGTTGGATAGAGACAAAGAGAAAGAGAGAGAGAGAGAGAGAGAGAGAGAGAGAGAGAGAGAGAGAAAGAAACCTGCAGACCTGCTTCACCACTTGGGAAGCGTACCCCTTGCAGGTGGGGACCGAACCAGGGGCTTGAACCAGGGTCCTTGTACACTGTAATGTAATGTGTGCACTTAATCAGGAGCTACACAGCCTGGTCTCTTAGATGTTTGCATAAGAAAAGTGACAAGTGTTGTAATGGGACAAGCCAAAAGAAAGCACACATTACAATGCTCAAGGACCTGAGTTCAAGCCCCAGTCCTCACCTTCAGGGGGAAAGCTTTAGATGTGGTGAAACAGTGCTGCAGGTGTCTCTCTGTTGATATCTCTCCTCTTCCTCTCAATTCCTGGCTGTCTCTACCATAAATAAAGATACTTAGAAAAATTAAGAAAAAAAGCATTGGTATACTCAGGTGTACACACACACACACACACACACACACACACACACACACACCTGGGAAATGGACCAGAACCCAGAGTAGAAAGAAAGAAAAAAAGAGAGGAAACACTGAGCCTATCTGATCCCACCAATTTGGGAATGTGACAGGAAGAATGGATGAGAATATTAATATTTGTGTATTTTGGAAGAAGAGCTGTGGTAAAAATCAAATGTTTTATGATCAACCAACTGGAAAGAATCCTAAGGACATTTTCTGTTGAGTTACAATTACAACAATAATAGCTGTATGAGCAAAAGCATTAACAACAAAACAGATCTGATGATTCAAGCCTCAGTGTGAGATTTATTGTCTTCTCTTTCTGCTGTGCAACTCTGCTCTTTGTCAGCAAATTCTAATCTCCACAAATAGCCTCAGCTGGCCTTCCCCTCTCATGCAGATTTTGCTGTCCACCTGGTGAACTATTCCTTTCTGGATCTTGTGATCAGTCTGAAAGTTTGAATCATGGGACTGGCTGCCTCCGGCTGACTTCTGGTGTCCCTGAGCAAAATACTATCTGTATTAGTTACTCCTGCCTGTCCAAGCTCCCCAAGCAAGACACTGTCTCTTTTCCATTTGTGTCTGTCTCAGAATCCAGCATAAGGTCAAGAGCAACATTTCTCTATCTTATCAAATAAAAATACTTTAAAAATATAAGTAAGTTAAAAAATTAATGCATAAGGAAAATAGTGGCATGACCTTTTTTGAATATTCCAAAATGGAAACTCACTGACCAGGAACTATTAACTTATGTCCCAGATGTTTCAAAGGTTTCTCTAGAAGGATTTGTCATGGTTTCACAGTGACCTTAACATAGAGCGAATCAATAAGACATAAAGATCTGTGAACAATGAAAAAAATGCAAAACTCCTCTATCTTTTCAACACAGAAGTACCTATTTAGGGAGTTGGGCAGTAGCACAGTGGGTTAAGCACACGTGGTACAAGGACCAGTGTAAAGATCCCGGTTCGAGCCCCCGGCTCTCCTCCTGCAGGGGAATCGCTTCAAAGGTGGTGAAGCAGGTCTGCAGGTCTTTCTCTCCCCCTCTGTCTTCCCCTCCTCTCTCCATTTTCTCTCTGTCCTATCCAATAAACAACTACATCAATAATAACTATAACAATAAAACAACAAGGGCAACAAAAGGGAATAAATAAATATTAAAAAAGAAGTACTTATTTAAAATACTTTTAAAAATCCTAATAGAATATTATGCTTAAACAATGTAATGAAAGCAAACAGAATAAAAAAATTGGTATGGAGTAATGGAAAAAGCCCTGGATTTAGATTTTTAGTCTTAGGTATTAAAATAATATACTCTCCCTAGTAGACTTCTCTGAGCCTCAGTTCACTTAACTACAGTATTGATGTGGTCATACAGTATGCCCACACAACTTACCAGGGTTTTGGTCGAGTCTAATGATATAATGCCTGGCTTATAAAATCTGAGGCGCTTCACCAAATTAGTTAATGTTAATACAAAGATGATGCAGAGCTTTCTGCATGTTCTGTGGACAAGGTACTTGGCATTAAGCAAGACTGTTGTATAATTTCAGATAAGCAGACCCATTTAGATCAGAGTCAGTACTCTTGGAATTTTGAGGAATGAATGATCTAATTTCATTTTTGATTTTGTAAAACCATCAGACAACTTGTTTTGTGGGGTGTTCCCCCCCCCCTTAACATCTGGTTTTCCTGATTTGATCAGAACTAGACATACCAAAAGAGTGTAAAAAATATTTTTGGGATTTATTTGCAGACACTAGTCATTTGGATCTTCTCATGCATTTTATGCGATTTTATTTTAGCTCAGCCTAGACCCTGGAGTCTCTAAATATTTCTCATGTGCAAGATGATGTAGTTGTCAGGTGAACCTATTATACATCCAACTTAATTACGATGCTTGCTTTGACCACACCAGCCCAAACTCCTTTGCAATAGAAAGATGGTGGCCACAAACTATTTCAGTAGTGTTGGTGAAGTTCTGGGGTGATAGGGAGAAAAATTTCAGCATTTAAAAACTTCGTGATCATCATATGGAATGAAGTAAGAAGTTTTAAATCTTGCCCTTGTTGACACAGCTAGAACTCAGCAAGCTGAAGCTACCTTCTAACTCGTCACACCATGTACACATGCCACCGTGTTACAAAAGTAAGCACTCTACTACTCAGGTCCTATCATAGTGATTGTTGAGGTGGGTGTGGAATTGGTCAGAGGAAGAATTTCTCTGGAGTCCCCCCTTCCTTTCTTCCAGGCTCACGTGAAACTTGGTTAGTAGTCATTAAGAGAGCTAGGATTTTGTCTTGCCCTTTAATCCAACTCCATTAACTCACATGGATTTTGGAGAAGATGATGCAGTGGAAAATTAGGTTATTAACCACCTAGCAAGGAAGTGTACTCCATGGTTGTATTGAATTGATATGCAGAGACTGCATGATGCCCAGGCCATAAGCACAGTCTGTCTATAAACAAATATCTAAGTAGTTAGTGGACACTAAGCATGCCATTAGACCATGCATAGGTATGAATAAGTAGACAAGGGCCCACTGGTTTTCTCACACACTGAACCTTTGAATGACTGCCTTCATTCATTCCATAATATAGTAGAAATATTGACTGAATGCTGGTACAGTGGGCAGTATCTGTATCCTGGGGACATATTGAAGCCAAGACCTCAAATGAACCTCTGTGGAATTTACATCTTAGAGGCACAGAGTTGAGTAGAAATGACACAGATTCATCTATAAGCTGTGGTACATGCCAGTAAAGTTCTGTGATGCCTAAAGACTGTGGATATAAGTCGGTCTACTGGGAAAGCTTTCCTAAATGGGTGACATTTAAAGTAATAGATGAACAGGAAGCACTGGTCAGTGCAGAAGAGAATTCCAAAACTAGTTACTCTAGCAAAGATGGCATTAGAGAAGGAAACAAAGTTTTCTGAGGAAGTGAAGAAGAATGATGCTGTGTAAAGCTGGCACCAGAAATGGATTTATACCTGCTCATGTCTGGATGATAGGCAAGGACTAGACTACTACTAGTGTGGTGGCTAGAGAAAAGATGCCTATCATTGGCGTAACAACAAGAGGATAGGCAGAGGATCTGAAAACACTGGATAGTTTGGAGTGGCAATAGTAAACGTTAGAAGATGAGAAAAGTCACCATGGAGAAGCAAAGGAAGAGAAAAGTGACTGTAGGAAAAATGAAGATAAGTGAACAGAATAGAGAATCTGGTAAGGATTTAGAAAATGGTATTAAATTAGATATCTATTTACCTGTCACATGATGCTTAACATGCGGAGGATCTTGGCTTCTATAGTGGAAAGAAGAGGTACCAGTTGCTGAGCTACAAAGCCCTCAAAAAGCATCAGTATCCCGCATGTTGATATTCAGGTACCCATGTGGAATCTGTGCATAAACATGAGAAAGATGCTTGGACACATCCGCCTAACACTTTGAGGAGAGGTCAGAGCTGACCCTGGACAGCCAGCGGTCACTGCCAAAATGGTGGCGGCTGAACTCATAGACAAGCATGGAATTCAGCGAAGGAAAGAAAATATTTCTGTTGATAGTTTTGCAACTACCAAGTTTTAAGTTGTCAACTAGAGCTGCTTCCTCAAGTCATTAAGATTCTTTTTCATTCAGTCTTGGCAGACTTTTTTCCCCCCTTCATTAAACAGGTGTGTGTGTGTGTGTGTGTGTGTGTGTGTGTGTGTGTGTGTGTGTACAGGTCTTGGGGTATGACTTGTTTCATTTAACCTTGGCTTTTTACAAAATTCACACCTTACTTCTCCAAGGATCCCTACTACTTGAAATTCAAATAGAGTGGTTTTGTTACTAATGTTCTCATAACCTCACCACCCTCAATAAACTGCTTTTTTTTTTTTTCTTCCCCCAAGGTTTACTAGGAGTCAGATACCTACTTTATTTTCCCACCTGCCTTGGCATCTGAATCTGAGTCGTAAAATAACTCTACTGCTTACGGCTCAACGTGGGGTTGGCACTCATCCCTGCAGGTGCTCAAATACTCTGTTCCTTTGAGAGGGCAATGTCAGAGGTCTTGGTTTGTCCAACAGAAATACATGCCTTCTGTAATTGCTTCCCCGCTGAACATGGGCGTTGACTGGTCGATCCATACTCCCAGGTTGTCTCTCTCTTTCCCTAGTAGGGTGGGGCTCTGAGGAAGTGGCGCTCCAGTACACATTGATGGGGTCATTTGTCCAGGGAAGTCTGATCAGCATCTGGAACCTGGTGGCTGACACCCTCTGCAACCCACAACGACCCTGGATCCACACTCCCGGAGAGATAGAGAACGGGAAGGCTATCAGGGGAGGGGGTGGGATGTGGAGATCGGGTTATGGGAATTGTGGAACTGTACCCCTCTTATTCTATGGTTTTGTTAATGTCTCCTTTCTTAAATAAATAAAATAAAATAAAAAGAAATACATGCCTGCTTTTTCCTTGATGTTTCTTCTTAGGTTCGCTCTAATTGATAGGAACACACTTCAAAGCCATATTTCTTATCATATGCTTCAGGTGATACGGGTTTTCTGTATGTTTTAAGAAAAAGCCAGAGTTTTGAAAAGAGTTTACATTAGAAAGGTGGTTACTTTTGTTTGTATCTGATGATTTGTCTTATCACAGACTCCTAGTCTGTGGGAAGACTTTAGTTTATTATCATTTAGTCTCTCTCTCTCTCTCTCTCTCTCTCTCCCTCTCTCTGTGTGTGTGTGAATACAGCATCAGTTTTTAGTATCTTCTACTGAGTTTATGTCCTAGACAAAGTAAAGCAAATGAGACAGGGACTGAGGAATCATTAGAAAACTGTTCCCTTATGTATCAACAGAATATCTTCCCTACATACAGTGGGCTGTGGGCTTAATCTCCAGGACAACATTAGTGCAACAAAGATAAGTGGAACCCTGTAGATGGTAAAGTGATCCTTTAGTCAATCTCACTTTTTTTTTTAATTGGATCACAGAAGTGATTCACTACTAGCTACAAAATTTGCACGCAAGAAGACCTAGGTTTTATTCCTAGTGGCACATTAAAAAAAATGGCATAACCTATGTCAACAACATGCATATTTATATAGTAAAAAAGATAGAAAAATACCAGCAATTCTCAGTAGTAAGGATGCGACTCAGTCAGTAGAGGCCTGGATTTGATCCCTGCCACTCCATTACAGTACACACACACACACACACACAGGGAGAGAGAGAGAGAGAGAGGAGCAAGTGAAATTTATCAGTGGTAAACTATTGTTCTTGTATCTTTCTTTATTCCTCTATTTCATTAAAATAGAAAATAAAATATATTGACCAAGAAAGATAGCTCAGGCAGATATCCGAAGAGAATAAAACAGATTAAAAAAAACTGGTTAGTCTGCACAAAGAAAACATAGTATTAATGATTTTATTCACAGAAAAAGATGAAAGTCTTGAAAAACAAATGGTAAAAATAGAACATATGAGAATAAGCATATAATCTGAAGATAGAATGTGGCCCTAAATTCTAAGATAGCCCTCACCTGTTAGATTTATAATAAAAATAAATATGAATAAAGTAAATAATTGCGGTGAAACAACAGAAAAACACATAACATACTGGAATTTTCAATGTAACATTGAAGCTGGACTTCAAGATGTAAGATGTCTAATAAAACTATAAACTTCTCTGCATGTATGAGTAATACATGTATGTTACATACATATACTACTAATTATTTTTGTGAAGATCCCAAACTCAAATTAAATAGAGAACTTTCTGTTCATGTGAATATTTCAACTAAATGTTATAATATGAAGTGATACCCACACATTAAGTAGGAAAAAAAAATCTAGCTGGTTAGCAAGTGCCAGACATTTGTAAGAATTTTTTTCATATATGTACATCTATTATGTTTTTAAGTAACAGGAGAGAAGAAAGGGAAGCTCAATGATTCTTTCTTGCTAATACGCTAGTATTGGAGCATAAACCTGTAGTACCTGAAGCAGAACCCATCCGGTTTTGCATCATGAAAGTATGGCAGCCATGTTGGACAGCCATGGAAGGACACGTGCTCAGAAATGTAAAAAAAATCTCAGGAGGTGAACACAACACGTCAGGCTCTATTCACATCACTCAGTGAAACCACCGTGGTTTACATTGTCTAAGTACCAGGATCACTGAAAGCTGTCCTAGAAGTATGTTCATTCCTAGTGCAGTGTGATGTCCACATTCAGACTTATTTGGATAATCGACATGGTAAATACTTGAAATACTTGTTTACAGTTTTTCTTTAACAAACCATGCCTTTATGTTGAAATGAAATCAACAAAAAGCAAATAGGCAGATAGACATGTAGTTTTGAGACCAAAGTGAGCCTTAGAATGTAAATAAGATGTGTAATGTGATAAGAGAGAGAGAATGCCTTAACTTTAAAGGGACTCGTAGAACATTCTATGGAGGATTTCCTAGGACGGAGGATGTATAGGGAGGTAAACTGGACATGCAGAGCACTGTAGATGGTCAATATGGATATGAGAGTGATGAGCTCACAGTGACGGCAATGTTCAGCCGATATTGGATGACTGCTTGTCAGGGATGTGATACAAAGTGCTGATTTGTATGAGAGACTGACTAAGATTAGTGACTTTCAATTTATTTCTGAGGGTTTTTTGTTTGCTTGTTTCAAATAATATTTTATATAAAAGTTCAAATTATATACACATATATCTACATATAGATTTGAGATTTGGGGTTTTGGCGAACCCCACCCTCTTGGTCTCCTAAAGTCTCCCATGACTGGCCTTGGTGTCTCCTCGAATTCCAAAAGCTTGAACACACCCTCTCCGCTACCTATATCTGAAGGATTTATGATCCCTTTGGCTACAGCGATTCCATGATTATTCTGTAGAGAAACTGCTCATGTATGAACTAGATCATTAGGCATGCTTCTTTGCTTTTTTGCTTTAAGTTCAGAAAACACACAAACTGTCACAAAGGAAGTTCAGAAATGTTTACTCCAAAATTTAGTTCAGACTTATCTGAACAAACATTTTGATTATACATTTCAAAATGTAATGATTATTCCCCAAAGGAAGACTTTTTAAGATCTGTTTCTATGTACTTTAGATTCCAACTACTAAAAATCAGATTGTGTGGTGGGGAAGCTGAGCACTAAGTAACCAGCTCTGATAACTTTGATCAGCTTGTATTTTGTGTGTTAAGGAATTATGTGTTTCTTTCAACTTTGTCTGGCCATAGAGGATCTTTGAAGCTCACGTGTAGACAGTTAATCTTGAGTGGCTTCACTGATTTATACCAGGGAGAAAAACTGCTCTTGTGAATCCAAATAACTTGAATTTGAAAAAAGTTTCTGTCAAGTGATTTTGTCCATAAGCACTAATAAAATTAAGGAAATGTCAAACAGAGAACAGATGCCTTGCAGGGGTCACTGCTGTGCAGGTGCAAGAAGTATAGTTAACCAGTTAATCAGCTTGGAAGACTCAACATGCTAACTAACTCAAAAAGAATGGGTGCATTGAACAGATGGTGAAGAAAAAGAAGATGACAAGTCTGATGTGAAAAACGAAACTTGCTTTTTTGATTAGTCTCTCTGGTATGTATGGACTTGCAGCTGACCAAATTAAAGTCAATTTACAGAAGAAAGAAACAGTGGTGAATATGTTCATTACTGCATTTGTTGTAAGAGGAAGGAGGTAACAACATTCTTATTGTGATGCTGGGAAAATACATGGACCAAATGTGTTCAGTTTGAGTTAGTATAAGTAATCTGTTAGAAGTAACATATTTGCAGCAATATAGCAGACGGTTATATATATAATAAAGACATGATATTATATTTTAAAAGGAAAATGTAAGATATCACACAATACCATGCAAATGAATTAGAAATACATCCATGAAAAACAATAAGACTGATTTTGTCAGAGCAAATGCACATTGTTGCCTATGGAGAATTCCGGTAGACTAGGAACTAGAGAATGGGAATTAACAACAACAACAGAAAGACAATAAACAATTATTTGTATAGTGTAAATATACATTTCTAAAAATTTCCAAAGTAAAATTTTTGGAATGATAGAGAAAGTAAACATTATAACCATGCTATTAAACATAGGGAATAGAAGACTTCTGAGGAAGAACCACCTGATGGGCTGTTTAGGTATCAGAACAATATGGAAATTCATGGGGTTGAGATCATGACTCATAACTGTAGGGTACAATATATATTGTTGTACTAACAGATGTGAGGGCTACAGTAGAGTCCGGGTGGGGGGGAAGAGGGTCTGTTAGGCTATGGAAAACACTTGTAGCTTATCCCAGGTACAATGAAACTATAATCTTAAGATGAGAAAAAACAAGAATGTATTGTGTCATATATAGACAGACCACTCACGTGGCATCTTTCTGTCTGGATTTGAAGAGATACAACACAGAGGGGAAGCAGTTGGAATGTTTGAAATAGTATGAGAAAGAAGATTAGTATGGAATTAAAGAAGTAATAATCAGGATGGGTTCTGGGTAAAGATATGGGAGACATCTGGGTATAAAACTGACAGAATATTGTGGCCAGCAGATATTGAAAGAGGTGAAAAACATTTTAAGATAGCCACACCTGCACCCTACCTATGGCTTTAATGAGTGATTGATAAGCCATGCTATTAAACACAGAGAATTCTGTGGAAGTCTGAAGAGGAGTTGACTCAGTTCATGCTGAGCTTAGCTTGTGTTGAGCTTGACATTATGGGGCATCATTCAAGCAGTGCCCTCTAGCAGATAATTAGATCTGCTACTAGCGGAGTGTTTGAAGCAGGTAGATGAATTTGGAGACTGAGGAGACAAAAGAGATGTTGCTTTTATTTCAAAACCTCCGGGGTGGGGGGAGAAGAAAGGGAAAAAAAAGACAAAGTTCTCTGGAGAATGACAAAGAATAGGTAGAGGAATGAATGAAGAATAGAAAGTTACTTAGAGTATACTGACTTTCCTCATTTTTCTATGTAGTTAAGTCTGACAAAATGTGATAAGTTGAAAATATCTACTGTTAAAGATATACCTATTCACTTATTATCATTAAAGTAAGAGGACCAGAGTATCATTCTGGTGTCTGCAGTAATGAGATTTGAACTCAGGATCACCTGCAAGCTGGTCCTGTACTCTAACATAGAGTTACCTTCCTATTTACCAGAAACACAGTTAATCCTCTTTTTAAAAAAATATTTTTATTTATTTATTCCCTTTTGTTACCCTTGTTTTATTGTTGTAGTTATTATAGCTGTTGTTATTGATGTCGTTGTTGGTTGGATAGGGCAGAGAAAAGTGGAAAGAGGAGGGGAAGACAGAAAGGAGGAGAGAAGGATAGACACCTGCAGACCTGCTTCACCGCCTGTGAATCGACCCCCCTGCAGGTGGCGAGCTGGGGTCTCAAACCAGGATCCTTATGGCAGCCCTTTCGCCTTGCACCACTTGCGTTTAACCTGCTGCTCTACTGCCTGGCTCCCTCACATTTAATCCTTTTAACCTACAGATCATCACAGTGCATTCTAGCTTAACTTAAACGTGTTCAGAATGCTTACACCAGACTATAGTCAGGCAATGCCACTGAACACAGTTCTATTTTATAAAAAGTATTGACTGTCTCTTGTCGTTTACCAAGTATTGTACTGAAAGTGAAAAATCAGATGTAGTGAGATGCGAAACCACAAGACACAAGATCCAAAAAGCACTGGCAAGACAGCGTGCTGTAGCATAATCGATCATGCGGCTGACTGGAGCCACCGCTTCCTGCTACCCAGTCTGTTCAACAGGGGGCATCTTACCATGTAGTGCTAGTTGAGGCAAAGATCAAAACTTACCAGCTGAAATATGGCTTTGACTGAATGTTTATCACCTTCTTATTCGAAAGTGAAAAGACTGCTAAGTCCAACTGTTATCAGTCATGGACCTGGGCATGGGATATTGTGCCAAAACAACTCAGGGGAAGGAGGAGTAGAGATGGATGAAGGGACTCTGGGCTCCTGGTATATGATGGATAGAAAAGAAAGGATTTAGGTTGAGGGAGAAAGCATCTTACAGAACACTACTGGGGGGGGGTGAGAGGTTTTGCTTTTATATCAACAACTGTACTGTAAACCATTAACCCCTTCTCACACCAGTAAAGTGAGGGAACAAAAATATGAAGGCAACAAATGTTTGTAAAATAAAAAGGAAATGGGAAGAGGGCGGAATATTGCCTTTCTAGGGAATGGAGTAGTTGATGTACACTTTTTCTGTTCCAGACACCTATCTGCCAACAGGTCTTGCTGATGACTTTCCTGATGCTCAAAGATCACCTTCCATGCCCTTCACAACCACCTATGTTCACAGTACATCACTCCACTGTGAAAAACCTCAGGTAATGAATGATCTCTGGTTTCCATTTCAATCTTAAATTATACCCAAGGTGTTATATTGAAAAACTTAAACCATATCATGGCACTTCTCTGCTTACAAGCTTTCAATCACCTACATAAGTAGAGAAGAAATCCATGCTATATCATAATCTATAAAAACCAGCAAAATCTGCCCCTTACTGGTCTTTCTAGTACAAATGCTGCCATTATATTGCTAAGAACTACAGAGTCCTAGATTTCTCCATATGTTGGTACAGATTGTCTATCCTTATTTTCAATGACTTGATTAGAAGAATGCGTTTGGCAAAGGACAGCCCCTCAACATTAAGTTGGAGGACTCGAAGAGCAGGACCAAAGCTTGAAAGCTGTCAGGAGCTGCTTGTTGCTGGCTTTGAAAGTGACTGGGATCCATGTGGATTCAGTCGGCTAGGAAGGATCGTCAGTTTCCCCAATGAATGGGTACTCACGGGATGCACCACGAGAAGGTCGATCCAGTGCATCCCAAACACCTCATCACAGACCCCTGCAAGTGTCAACCCGGCTTTGACCTAGCACGTTATGATTGGGCCCTCCTCAATCGCTATCGAACAGGCCATGGCCAGTGCGCCGCTATGTTCCATCGCTGGGGAGCCAGAGACGACCCGAACTGCCCCTGTGGCTACAGACAGACTATGACCCACATAGTCAACGACTGCCACCTCTCCAGATTCAAAGGAGGTCTCGAAACTTGACATCAGGCTCAACCTGACGCTGTTGACTGGCTACGGAAGAAGGGCAAACGCTAGATGAAGAAGAAGGACTTGATTCAGATACTCTGTGCCCAGACTATTCTTCCCTGGTCACTCACTATCTGTCTTAATTGTTGGACATGGTGTTCTTATTGAAAGTGTCTTGACTTAGTAATACAGGGAGACCTAGTTAAAGGACTCACAGGAGGAGGGAGAGAGTTGGCTTTTCTTGTGTAGGACTGCGGTTTTACATACACAGTCACATCCTTGTAATCACCCCTCAAAATGCTTTATACATTTTCTACCACCCAAAGTTCCCCCAGACTGAACCAATCTCCTCCTTCAACCACTCTGATTTCTGTTACCAGTTTTTTTTTTTTTTTGGGGGGGGGCTACCCTGAAACTGTGTATTTCCTTGGTGAAATGGTGCTAAAACTGTAATTTGGAAAGAGTTCTGTCTTTTAGCCTAGTCTTGTGACTATCCGAAGTCCACTGGTTTGTTTCTCCTGTTGTAAATGATCTTTCCTTCCTCAATCCCACATGACTGGCAAATGCCACTATTACAGAAAATAGTCAACACTTGTCAGGAAGCCTTGGAAAGAACATTTTCTTCTTTGAAAATTTAGATGATTCGATCATTTTTGCTGCTATAGTCATCTGATGAGTTGAAAAAACCAACTTAAAGTAGTTTTTTATTTATTGCCTGCTTGTTCCTGGAAAAAAAAGTTGAGCTGTGTCACCCCACAATATATTTCTTGAAAGTGAACTCTGCTTTCTTTGCAGAAATCAATTTACAAAGACTAGCCAATGGATATTTAATGGTAATTGTTTCATTATTAGCACTGTACTGAAGAGGCTAGGAGAATAATCTAAGTGAAAATCATAAACTCAGGATCTGACATTTATTTCAGAAGAAGAAAAAATAGACTGAAGTGAAGCTACTGATAACACGAAATTATTGCCAACTATAAAAGGGAAGCCTACAATTATGGTTTAGTCATTTTTTCCCCTTAGTTGTTTCCTAGATTGCACATGGAAGCTTTAAAACTGATTAGTGGTTGCATGGGTGTAGGTAGCATAATGGTGATACAAAACAGACCCTCTTGCCTGAGGGTTCAAAGTTCCAGGTTCATTTCCCTGCACCACTATAAGCCAGAGATGATTAGTGCTATGGTAAACAAAACAAAACAAAGAGAGAGAGGGAGAGAGAGAATGAAAGAAAGGGGGAAAGAAAGGAAGGGAGAGACAGAGAGAGAGAGAGAGAAAGAAAGAAAGGAAGGAAGGAAGAAAGAAAAGATGATTAGTGGCTTTCAAAAATGTTTGTTAAATTCATTAAGTCAGATAATGAGGTTGGTCAGCTAAGTAGCTTCCCAGGATAGCCATCTACATAAGGCATTAGTGCAGCAATGGAAATGAAGTCGGATCAAGATGGAATTTGTCAAGTGTTCTCACAGGAAGAATACTAAGTGTGATGTTAGAATAAGCAATTTTGGACACTGGGTGAGATTCTCAGGGAAGATTTTTTTTTTTCACTTTACTGGGGTGTTAATAGCTTAGAGTACAGTTGTTCACATGTGGATGCAGTTTGTCATCTCCCCATAGTAGGTGTCTACAAAACACTCTCACCCCCAATTTAGGTCTATCATGCACCAGGACTCCAAAACCCCTCTAACTCCCTCCCTAGCTTCTTTCCCTAGAGTCTTTGTGAGATTCTTAAGAAGCAGCAGATGGAGAACGAACCCTCCTAAGATGAGGAAGTCTGCTTCACCTCAGACCTTTGGTTCTTTTATGTTGCAAGGGCCTGGATCCCACCCATCAGAGGGAGGCTGAATCTCACCACTAGTTGTTACTTTTTTCTATCCCCACCCTTCATGCACTAGTCAACATGTCTCCACAAACTGCAAACACTTTACAAACATAGCCAAGTGGGAGACTTCAGCATTAGTTATGTGCCTCAGAGTAGTTCTGCAGAAAATTATTTTACAAGTGAATTTTTTATTCACAACACATGTAGTACTCTTCCTGAATGAAGACTTGATCAATTCCATATTCTTCATCCTACTTCATTTCCATTGCAGTATTAAGGCAATAATGTGTAGATGGTGTAGATGGTATTTCTGTGTAGATGGTGATGCTGGGAAGCTACTGGGACCTTGTACTGATGTTATTTAAGCCTTCTGGGCCACTTCTTCATTCAGTTAAGTAGATAGATAGATGATAGAAAGATGATAGGTGATAGATATATAGACATATGCTAGATAGATGATAGAAAGGTGATAGATTTATAGACATATGATAAATATATGATATGTAGATGATAGATGATAGATGACAGATAGATGATAGATAAATGATAGTCAAGTAGGTAGATAGCTAGACAGACAGACAGATAGACATGGAGACAATGAGAGATGTCACAGAAGATTTCTCTAGTGACATAGCACTACCTATATGGTTTGGGAGTTCAGCTCTGTGTTTTGAGTACCACAAGTCATGGATGCTACTCACTGAATTCTCTCTCAGGTCCTATAAATGAAACTTTTCATATCATCCTGTATAAGAACCAGATGAAAGAAAATTCACCTTAGCTCTAATTAGATATAAAGACAAGAGGCTAGGGTCAGTGTTCATTTAAGTCTTCTAATGATATGTTGTGAAATCTTAGTCCTCAG